>NC_060894.1:4992500-5152500 GCF_014805685.1 Silurus meridionalis | reverse complement strand
TGTGGGTTAATGATGCTTCACTGACTGAAAGAAAAAGAATGAGAGAGAGAGAGAGAGAGAGAGAGAGAGAGAGAGAGAGAGAGAGAGGCAAGATGAATGATTTCTCCTGTAGCACAGTGTTATGATTCACGTTATATCATTGAGTCACACTCAAACACTTAGTCTGTGACATCATCACTGTTCCCCGAGCAGCACAACACACACTCACGCACACACACACACACACACACACACACACACACACACACACACATATAATGAGTTTATGGTCAGTGAGTGTATTTTCAGTTAGAAAAACAATCCTGATTTACATCTTTATACTAGATTTGACTAGATTAGACTAGATTAGATTAGATTAGATTCAACTTTATTGTCATTGTGCAAGGTACATGTACAGAGCCAATGGAATGCAGTTAGAATCTAACCAGACGTGCATAAGTGGCCATTTACAATAAATAACAGTAAGATAAATAGGGTATGAGGTCCAAACTCTACATACAGGGATGATGGTGATTAATGTACAGAAGGTGCAGTAGGTAATAATATATGATATATATAGTAATATACAATATACTGTGAAAATATAATGTATAAATAGACATGTCTATCTATGCTGTAGTCTCTGATTTAGTCTCTTTAGCAGAGTGTGGTCTCTTCATTACCTGTTTATTCCCTGTAAGTGTGTACATTACACTATGTATGTTGTTATGTAGTATATATTTAGCAGTAGATTTATTTGGTTTTTGTTGTGTAAACTCCCCAAAAAATGTGGACACATCTAAAATGTATAAATTCAGATGTTTCAACTAGACCAATTTCCACAGGTGTATAACTGCAAGCACCCGTTTTAATATTAATATATTAAAATCTCTGCAGTGGAGCTTCATGGAATGGGTTTCCAAAACCCAGCAGCTGCATGCAAGTATCATATCAACCTTCTCTTTGGTAATCTGAAAGACAATCCCGGGTTTGGCCAGATGGCAAGAGAACATTACCTATTTGACTGCATTGTGCCAACTATAAAGTATGGTGGAGGAGGGATAATGGTATGGGGATGTTTTTCAAGGGTTGGGCTAGGGTTCTTTCTTCCAGTAATGGAAAACCTTAATGCTTCTGCAGGCATTTTGAACAATGCTGTACTTTGTAGTAATGATTTGGGGAAGGTACTTTTTCTATTCCAGCATTAGTTTGCCTCAGTGCCCAAACACTATAGTGCTATAGTGTAGCTTGTAACTATTTTTCATAACATTTATTAGCAGTTAAAGCACCAATTTAATGAAGTTTAATATAAAATGGCGAGTGTGTTTTGATGACAGAGGGGAGATGTCAGTGAGTTATGCTCTCAGGTTACACTCCCCCAAATCCCACTCAATCCCTCTTTGTAGATTCTTATCACACTCTCTTTTTTTTGCCTCAGAGGAATTAAGAGGGATAAAAAAATTGTACTTAAGTACAAAAAAATTATGTTTTTCCTAATCTGGAATAAAATGAAGAGTGTGCATCATCAGGGCTGCGTTATCACAGTTTAATCTAGTAAGAGATGTTTCTTTTTTTTTATTTTTAGATAAAGAGGAAAAGGCGATGAGGAAGATCAGAGCTCATACTTCCTCAGGCCTTCAGGGTCTATATATTTTATTTTATTTTTTTATTTAAATCATTTCATTCCATAAAATCTCTCTCTGTTATCACATCAGCAAAATCTGCACAGAGCAAAAGATCTGTTTGTTATTCTTGGTTATTCCGGATCCTCATGTGATTCATCTCCGCTTCATGCCGAACACGTCTCAGTGCTTCACTCAAACTGGCAATAAATCAGCAGCATGACACTGAGCACAACCAACACTTCTTTATCACTTTCCTGCCCAACCTTAAACTTTCATTCATAAAATACCATTCAATAACAAGGCAGTAGCATACAATTATACAAAACTTGTTATATTAAATATTATTGTTATATTGTTATATTACACTTAATGATGTAAACTCACCTGTTAGCATTACAGCATGAAAAAATATGTTGCTAGCTTGTGTAGCAAACAATGAGACCACCATCATCTAAAAAAACACTAGCTAGTAGTACAGTAGGTGAACTTTCTACTACTTGATGACTAACAAACACAATTTAACAAGATTAGCTTTGGTTTTTTGTAATATAGTGCTCAAATTGTAGCTAGAAGTAGGCTAGCTGATTGAGTGACACCAGCTAGCAGTGGATGAGCTGACTAGCATAGCTAAATGAACATTTTATACTTAATATTTACTTTCCATTTATTTTACATTAGGTCATATTACATGTTAAAAGCATGACTTTTTAACCCTAGGTAGCAGTGGAATTGCTTGATAGTGCTCACTTGCTTACCAGTTAGCAGTGGGCTACTTGATTAATGACTGATTAACAATTTATGAGCTGACTATATAATTAACAAAAGACATATGTGTGTGTTTGAATAAGCTTACTAGCTAGTTAGCATTTATCCAGATAGACTAAATAACATTAGCTAGATTATTCGAATACTATATTTTTTTATTATTATTGCTGGGTAATTAACAAATGCTGGAGTGATAAATGATACTTAGCAACAATGAGCTGATCAACGAATTGATCTAGTCTATCTAATTTTGTTGAATATATATTTGTATATATCTTATAAATGGCTGGATTTGTTTTGTTAAAGTTGTTTGTTAAAAATAGTTCTGGTCATTTGCATATCAGCTAAAGCTGCAGTCTGAGGTGTGACTCCACTTATTAGCAATGTATTCTCGCTTAGTGCTATGCTATCACTCCATTGCTTACTCAGGCATGTCCAGACCTGATTCCTCTGTGCTCTGTTTTAGGTCTGAAACAGGAAGTCTTTGCATATTAGTGTCAGTGATACTTTCAGTGAGGATTACTGTTCTTTACATTTCAAAAGAATATGAATTAAGCACTGCTTAATTGACACTGTTCCCAAATGATTGTTTATTAGTTCGTTAACAGTACTTCGATTTGATCTGCTAGCTAAATCTCATAAATATCATAATAAAAAAACTATATCTAAAGTGTTGTCATAAAAATTGTGAATATAAAAATATATAGAAAGAGACAACCTAGCAATGCATTAATGTAGCAAAACACTGCTTCATGTAGTACTTCATGTAGTTTGCAGCGATCTGTAGTGTGGTTGCTTAAAAACATGGCCTGTTCAGCTTGTTTCATATTTCCAATCAGAAGCCATGTTGTAGCTACAGCTAGCTAGTTAAACACCCAATAACATGATGTGCTAATCAGCGTGAAAAATCAGTTGTTTGATTTGCATGCTAGCTTTGAGTAGATATGTTAGCTAACAGTGCTTGTTGTCTACAGTAACATATAAGGGATTATAAGGGATTATAACCATCTATGCTGAATTTTTTTCCAAGCTTAATTTTTTTTCCTTTGTAAATATTCTATACACATTGTAGATGAAGGTTGTTCTTCGATATGTGTTTGTCAAATGGCAAAGAATTGTTTTCTTATGAACTGATCAAGATACGGAAGAAACGTCACACCACATGGTCCCAAACTGCAAACTAGGGCACTAAAGAGTGTCTAAATGGTACTTAATCTTCCAAAATAAATAAAACGAAATGGTACATGCTTCGTAACATGTCGTAACAAACAATGTAGCTGTTCCGCATCTCAAATGGTGACTAAGATTGTCCGTGAATTCTTCCCTTGATGTTTCCTTTCAGTGGGAGGAGCTAAAAGCCACACTAAAAAACTGAATAAACGATCGTTTTTGTTTTGCAATGCTGTTCATCACAATGATTAATAAGCCCCGCCCCCTGCTGGTGTGGAGCTCTACAGTGTTTCCGTTCATACAGGCAAAGCCGTACGAACACCTCCACTGTCAGCTGGTGACTTCGCGGGTGTATTTGCGTCAAACCTTTTATAGATGTGAAGCAATGGGAGGCTGGCTCCAGCACTCGTTTCTCTGACTTTTGTAAGCCAAACATCTATTTGGTTTGATTTTTTGTTTTGTTTTTTATAAAATGGTTTCAAATAATATTCCAGTTTGGTGGTAATTCCAATCCAAACACGACAGAAGGGGTCTTAATCAGTGCTTCCTTGACCTGATATCAGCTCTGCATCCCCCTAGAATCTGGCCAGTGCATAGTGGAGATAGGATCTTCCTGTCTATTTTCACACACACACACAAACACACTCTCAATCATCTCAGTGGGGAGGCTCCTGCTAAGCAGGCAGCCCTCCAGGCTCTGCGAATGCACATATTAATATGAGATTTCCAAATCGGATGCAGATCAGCCCACAGATGCTTGGCGTAGTGCAGTGTGTGGGTGCAGAGAGAAAGAGGAATGAAAGAGCAAGAGAGAGAGAGAAAATAAAAAAAGCAGGAATGACTTGTTTCTCAAACTTCCTGTTTCTCTGATATGTGATTGTGCTTTAAACATGAGTTCTCTAAAGCTAGGTGCAAACTGCGCGATTTTGGCCACGATTTGATCATTTGAGATGAATTTAAAAAATCTAAATGATTCCTATAATCCTAGGCTTAAATCTTTAGTATTTGATCGCTGGTTTGACACCTCAGGAAAAATGTGGAAACGAGTCAGATGCACAGTAGAGCAAGAAGAGAAACTTATTAAGTTATGGAGGGAAAAGGATATATTTATGTATAACGTTTTTAATGATCAAAGCATGTCATGAACAAAATAAAAGCTACAGAATCTGTTTGTTTGCTGCTGACATTACCAAAGTCTTTGGACAAGCCTTTTTTTGTGTGTGTCAGTTGTTGACCGTCGTACAGTCTGACATTAAGACAACTAAGATCCTACGGTGTGACATGGGGATCATGTTTATACAGTCTGACAAGCAACAATCGCAACAAACTATTAAAAATCACAGCGTATGCATTTGGCATACATAATGTAATAAGTGTAAGATGTCAGGTACATTTTTGGTTTTCCTGTTCACTTCCTTGTTTCTGTTTTAGCTCTGCCTTTTTCATGCCCCTGTTATCACAGGATCCCACCTTCAAAATCACTTTCCTTGCTTTTTGTATGTATTTTCACACCTGATTCCCGTGTTAGAAAAGATGTTTGCCTCAATACTTGTAGTCTTTATTTCTGTAGCATCCTGGAATCACAAAATCAAAAATTAGATCGTGAGAATAAAGCGTTGTAGTTGCAGGAGCCAATGGAAGTACAATGGAGGTTTAAGCCCCAGCGCAGCCGAAATGCCACTGCTGGGCCCTTGAGCAAGGCCCTTAAATGTCTTCGCTGTGGGGCATAATAGCATGTCTGACTGTGTGCTCTGACATCAACTTCATAACAAGAAGAAAAAAATTCCAGTGTGCTGTAATGTATATATGGGACAAATACAGGCTGTTCGTATGTCCATCGCTGGATGCCATGTTTCGCATGAAACGTGATCACATGACCACATGACAGACTTACAACTTCAGAGAAGTTGAATAGCTTAAAGGTATTGTATTGTAGCCTTAAAAGCATGAGGATAGCTTCCATGCAAGAAAGTACCGATTTGTGTTTGAGTTACGATCATGAAAATTCAAACGTTATTTAAAATAAAATAAAAAAAACAGCGGATGTGAAATGTGCAGGCTGCCGAGCTGTCACAGGCATCCCTACGAGACCAGAATACCCTTCTGTTGTCCTTCTATGATTAGTGTCGTAGTAGGGGGATGGGAGATAATGTCAGGACGCAACGAGGGCGGGGCTAATCGACTCAGTATGAAAGAGACGAGCGCTTTTGTTAGCATTTCCAATAAAACATATTCAGTGTAACGCTGAACTACATTAAGCTAATGATGTGTAAAATATTCTGGAAGATTTCCATTATAATTTATACTAAATGAAATAACAGAGTTTTCTTCTCATGGTGTATTCATGAAAAAGAAAACCTCCTAATCGCTCATAGCCATGTTTATTTGTGTTCTGTAACACGATGGTGTAATTGTTCTTTTTATTGTCATACTCATCCTCCAGCTATCTCTCTCTCGCTCTCGATCACTCTCACAGCTTTATACTGAAATTTCATCATGTCATATTCAGCATCTGTCTATTACAGGTTACAGTGTTTTACTCAAACAATTCCCTATAACTAAACACCTCTGCAACCTCAAATGCCCCATTAATAAATACCTCCTGCAAAATACATACTCCATGACTAAAAATCTCTGCAACTAGAAATACCCCATAACTGAATACCTTGCAACCAGAAATACCCCATAACTAAACACCCCTGCAAACTCAAATTCTCCATAATCAAAGACCTTGCAATCAGAAATACCCCACAACTAAACACCCCTGAAACCTCAAATAACCCACCACTAAACACCCCTGAAACCTCAAATTCTCCATAATTAAACACCTTGCATTCAGAAATACCCCACAACTAAACACCCCTGCAATCTCAAAAACCTCAAATACCCCACCACTAAACACCCTGAAACCTCAAATACTCCAGAATTAAACATCTTGCAATCAGAAATACCCCACAACTAAACACCCCTGCAACCTCAAATTCTCCATAATTAAACATCTTGCAATCAGAAATACCCCACAACTAAACACCCTGAAACCTCAAATACCCCACAACTAAGCACCCATGAAACCTCAAATACTCTATAACTAAACACCTTGCAACCAGAAATACCCCACAACTAAACACCCCTGCAATCTCAAATACTCCATAACTAAACACCTTTGCAACCTCAAATACTCCATAACTAAACACCCCTGCAACCTCAAATGCCCCATAAATAAACACCTCTGTAACCACAAATACTCTAAAACTAAACATCACTGCAACCGCAAATACCCCATAAATAAGCATCTCTGTAACCACAAATTTCCCATAACTAAACACCCCTGCAACCACAATACTCCTAAAGCTGGGTCTCTTCATTGTAAAGCAGCAAGGAGATTAGAGGAATGGGAAGAAAAAGAGAAAGAGAGAGAGAGAGAGAGAGAGAGAGAGAGAGAGAGAGAGAGAGAGAAGCAGAGGTTGACCTGACAAAAGGAATAAACGAGAATCAGCAGATGAATGAAAGAGACAGATGAGTGCTGTTTTACAGGAGAGAGAGAGAGAGAGAGAGAGAGAGAGAGAGAGAGAGTGAAAGAGGAGTGAGTGATGGCGTCTTACCCTGTCAACTTTTAATCCTGTTTTTTTTTCTCCTCACCAGCGTCACTGAAGCTATTTCACTTCAAAGCTGCGGATGGCACGGCTAATTACAGCACTCTTCTGGAATTGCCCCGAAATATATCATTTAAAAGATATTTTAATTAACACAGTCAGAGATGGAGGGAGGCAGGAATGGAGGGATAGAGGGATAGATGGGTGGAAGGATCTGGCACAAGTCAGAGAAACCCGGAATAAACCTCACACACACTGACCACATTCCGCTATATCAGATGTTGTGAATCAGCAACGACCCTCCTCAAAGCTAAAAACCCCCTTCAATACAACTACCGTTCAAATAGCTACATACTCCCTTTTCTACTATAACCCCACCAATGTTAAATGTTCTCTCTATTACACCCACCGTCACTCCCCCCACTACAACTACCCTCCCAATGATAAACACCCCCAAACCACAACAACCCTTTCCAGAGCTAACTACCCCGCTTGTACTTTAGTAAAAAGTAGCCATTTCTACTACCTGTTTTAGTGTCACACTAGTAACTGGACATGCATATTAATATTAGGGCTTTCAATCAATTCAAATATTTAATCGCAATTAATCGTACGATTGCCATGAGTTAACTCACGATTAATCGCAACTTAATTGCACAATTTATCTGTTTTAAATGTACCAAAGATTGATGCTTCATGCAAATGTATGTTTATTATTCGTGAAATGAAACTCAACATAAAGCATAAGGACAAAATATTCTTGTAAATGTTTTAAAGTAATTATGGTGTTTTAAATTATGTTAATCATCCAGACACCAAACTGAACTTTGCTCTGCGACACAGGTGGTTAATGAGGTGATACCAGAGAAACTGTACCTCATAACTTCACAATAAATAATAAGAGAATATATGTATTTGATTTAAAAGCAGACTTTCCAAGCTCTCTGTACATATATTTATCATGTCTTTGAGGCAAATATTCAAGTTGTTTTCTTTATGTGTCTGTGAAGAGAGATGGCAGAGAGCAGGGGGTCTTCTTCTTCTATTGGTTTTTCTCATTAGGGTTCGCCACAGCGGCTCATCCGTCTCCATACCCCCTTGTCCTCTACATCTGCCTCTTTCAAACCAAATTTCTGATTCGTGAATTGATTTGGCACATGTTTCACGCTGGATGACCTTCCTAACGCAACCCTCCCCATTCATTCGGGTTGGGACTGGCACTAAGAGATGCACTGGATTGTGCAACCCTAATGGCTGGCTTAGAGCGCCCCCTGTGTGTTTTCTTTATTTTACAAAAGAAAATGATTAAATTGGCGGATGTGTGCATCATGTCCGATTTTGGTGCTGACTTGGCGCATCAGTAAAACAAAGGTTTACTGATTAAAAATGATTTTTCAGTGTTTAAATTTGTATTATTTATATCAGATTAAAGAAAAGACATCGTGAATTAATGTGTGTGTACTTATTTATATTTTTTTATAAAAATGGTCAAACAGAAATGCGTGCTGCATTAAATGCGCCTAAATAAAATTATTGCCGTTCAAATGAATTTGCATTTTGACAGCCTTAATTAATAAATTAATACAAAACGAATTAAAAGTTTTGTTACCTAATGAATGTACCCAGGCTGAGCATCCACCATATTGAACACAAGCAGAGAAAAGTTGATGGTAATAAGGAATGTCTTTGTTCTCAATCCTGTTTATATCGCTGACTCCCTCTGTCTCATCCACGTTAACTCCATACTTCTTGTTGCCTTCTGCCTTGCTCGTTGTTATTTTTATAAAACTAACCTACGTCTGTGCTGTGTAAGAGCCAGGAAATGATAAACCAGTGATAGATTGAAAAAGCTGCTCAATGACAGAAAACAGGTTGATGGGCTGAATGGCAATTGGAAGAAAAATATTGACATTTCACTAAATCGATTTAAACTGAAGTAAGGAGACTGTTTTGAAAATGTAAGAAGTAGAAAGTACAGATATTTGTCTAAGAATTTATCAAATGAAAGTAAAAACTTAAATAGTTAAGTAAAGTACTGATACCAGAGAAATCTACTTAAGTAAGGTTACTTCCCACCTCTGTATACAACCACTTATGACTTCATACCTACCCCTTAAATCTAAACTCCACCCAAAACTAAATACAGAAACAACATAAATACCCAAACATCACCAGCAACTCAAATATCTCTTTAAATGCAGAAAAATACACTTCACAACCATGTCACAGTACGCTGTATAATAAAATCCCCTCAGTCACAAATACCCCATACCTAATTACCGAAACCACAAATATTCCTACAGCTATATATGAGGGACTCCATAGCAAATTACCCCTGTAACTACCACAACTATCCCACAACCTCAAATGATATCATCATATTTAATTATGTATGTGTATGTGTGCGTGATGATTTTAGGATGTTTATGAAAAGTCATAGTTACATAACCGGGGCAAGCGAGGTCTCCCAACCCTGACATGAGGACGAGTTTTCATCACTCATTCCAAGAAAATCCTTTTAATCTTTTTATCCATGACAGATTGAAACACTGTGCGTCTCTGCATAAGCGCGTTCGTCTGTCAGCTTGTTCCAGATTTGTTTATTCCCATCATGCTTCTGATTTTTCTCATCTCTCACGCTTACATTTTTTTCCTTCAAATCCGTATTTATTACGTCCTCTCATTTCAACCCCCTTCTTTTTTTATGAATTTTTTCATTCTATAAAATATCTACAGTTCTGCCTCCAAAGTGTATTCTGATTGGCTGATTATTATATTATATTTATATTAATATCATTATACCGTATATTGTGATGCGAAATTCATTATTTTGTAAACACATCTATTGCCCTTGATGTTGCACCTCGCACTGGAGACTCCTTCTATAGCTGTTCAATTCACAAAAGGTTTTACAGTTTGTATGGATTTGCAGCTGCACTACTGTCTGAGCTGCTGTTTCAAAAAATCCAACACCTTCTGACCAAATTTCTTTTTTGTTTTGTTTTGTTTTTTGCAAAATCTGACAGGGCAGTGGCAAGTGAACACACCTCTAGGATTTAATGTAGATTTGAATTTGGCCATTTTTGCTCTGTAACAACACTGACTAAAGATTTTATTAAAATAAATATTAAAGTGATATTATGAATTATGAATTATTCCCAGTTGGAAATTTCACTTCATGATGTGTAATTCCTCTCAGAGAGAGATTTGCTTTGTGCTGACGGTGCAAAACATCTTCACACATTCTTATTCCCCGTGTGTGTGTGTGTGTGTGTGTGTGTGTGTGTGTGTGTGTGTGTGTGTGTGTGTGGACAGAAGATGAACCCACCTCTTCTTGCAGTTCCAATTCTTATTCTCATGCTTCCACCCTGATGGGCTTACTCAAACCATGACTATCAGACTCCAAACAGTCATTCTGGATTAGTGTGTGTGTGTGTGTGTGTGTGTGTGTGTGTGTGTGTGTGTGTGTGTGTGTGTGTTTTGTCTGTTTCAGTCAAGAAAGCAGACACTGCCCTCTGCTGGTCATTTTCAGAAAATAAACGGTACAAAGTAATTCACATCTAATTCAAATGATTCACCGATTCACCTGATTCACGCGCGCGCGCGTGTGTGTGTGTGTGTGTGTGTGTGTGTGTGTGTGTGTGTGTGTGTGTGTGTGCGTGTGCGTGTGTTTTAATGATGAAGGCGCCCCCTCTTGTCCCAATTCAGATACAGTTCTGATCCAACTTGTATTTAATTACTGTTAAAGCAAATAATTTCTTTCTTTCTTTCTTTCTTTCTTTCTTTCTTTCTTTCTTTCTTTCTTTCTTTCTTTATTCTTTCTATGTGAAACTACATAGAAAGCACACAATATGAAGTATTCCTGATTTCCATGATTTAATATGTTACTAATATTGACGGTATATCTAAACAGGATTTTTGTGTGTGTGTGTGTGTGTGTGTGTGTGTGTGTGTGTGTGTGTGTGTGTGTGTGTGTGTGTGTGTGATCTGTGTGCATGTCTGATTGATTTGTGTGAATCAGACGGCAAGCAGCTGGATTTGTCTCCGAGTCGCTCATTAATCCTGTTCACACTCCGTCACGTCCATATTTATAATCATACAGCAAGCTAACGAGCTAAACACCCTGCCTTCTAATACACTCTGTGTCCCACAACACTTCTCCTTCTTCTCCATACACTTCACCTTCTGCATCCTCAACTTCTGCTCCATATGCTCCCTCTTCTACATTCTTTCCATCTTCTACATTCTACCCTTCACTTATTAGGATCTGTCTTCTTGTTTTTATTCTTTTAATTTTCTACAACTTTCTATTGTTCCTTCATTCCTCAACCTCTAATATGTCTCTTTATTCTCCATCCTCTCTTTTTCCTTTTTCTACATCTCTTCATTTTCATTGCTTTCATCTTTTACATTTACTACTTCTCCTTTTGCTCAACTTCTACATTCTATTGATTCTTCTACATCCTATCTTCTATGTATCCTTCTTCCCATCCTCTTCATCCTCTTTATCCTCTCCATCTTCTCCATCTTCCAATTCTTCTCTATTTGCACCATGTTTTCCATCTTCTTCATCTAATCCTTCTAAAACATCCTGTACTTCTGTCCTGTCAACTCCTTCGTTACCATACAATCAATCTTCTTTATCTTCTTCTTCTTCACCATCCTCTTCATCCACTTCATCTTCTATATTTTCTTTTACATCCTCTCCACCCTCTCCACACTCAACATCATCTTTATTATATTCTACTTATTCATGTTCTCTATTCTCTCCTTCTCTTCCCATGTGTTGTCATATTTTTTCTTCTTTACACCTCATCTCCATCCTTTCATACTTTACATTTTCTATAATTATTTTCTATAATTCCAATTTTACAAAAAAGATGATGGGACGCTGTCAAAAATGCATAGAAAAGCAGAATGCAATGATTTGCAAATGTCAAAAACCCATATCATATTCACAGTAAATCAAATAAAATATATTGTATGTTTGAACTGAGGAAATATACTTCTTTAAGGAAAATATTAGGGAATTTTGAATTTGATGGTCACAACATCTGGGAACTGGGCATCTGGGAACTGATGTGACCAGTTGCTAGAGTTTAGAGAGAAGAAGGTTGTCCCATTTGTGTTTGATACAGGATTCTAACAGCTCAGCAGTCTTTTGTTTCAAGTCAAGCCAATAGTCAGGAAGATTTTATTGTCAGTTCAACCATATAGAGCTGCACTACACGGTGAAATGAGACGTTTCTCCAGAACCCTGGTGCTACATAAAACAACATACAGCTACATCACACAACACAGAGCTACATAGCAGAACACAAAGCTAAGGACTAATGTCAGTTGTCCCAGCCACATAAAGTGCACCGTGTGCATTGTGTCCAGGTTAGTAGCTGCTCAGTAACACACAGTTAAGTGTGTGTGTGTGTGTGTGTGTGTGTGTGTGTGTGTGTGTGTGTGTGTGTGTGTGTGTGTGTATGAGTTCAGTTCTGTATGGGTTGAGGGAAAACACTTTAACACAGTCTGGATGTGAGGCCTGTATGCTTCAGTACCTGTTTCCTGTTGGTACACGTGTGAAGAGTGTGTGTGAGGGGTGTGTGGTCGCCCATTATGCTGTTGGCTTTGCGGATGCAGCGTGTGGTGTAAATTTCCATGATAGAGGGGAGAGAGACTCCATTGATGTTTTTGGCTGTCCTTACTATCCTCTATAGGGTCTTGTGATCTGAAAGAGTGCAGTTCCCAAACCCGGCAGTGATGCAGCTGATTAGGATGCTCTTGATGGTCCCTCTGTAAAACGTGGTCACGATGGGGGAAGGGAGATAGGCTTTCCTCACCCTTTCTCAGGAAGTAGAGACACTGCTGGGCTTTCTTGGTGATGGGGCTGGTGTTGAGTGACCAGGTGAAGTCTTGCCAGATGAACACCAAGGAATTTGATGCTCTTGATAATCTCCACTAGGGATCCATCAATGGTCAGTGAAGAATAGCCACTATGTGCTCTACTAAAGACAACAACCCTTTCTTTAGTTTTGTCAACATTCAAAGACAGGTTGTTGGCACTACACCAGGCTATTAGTTGTTGCCCCTTCTCTCTGTATGCTGACTCATCGTTCTTGCTGATAAGACCTTGTCATGTCATAGGTGAACTTTTCTACATAGTCGTGAGTAAGCAGGGTGAACAGCAATGGGCTGAGCACACCGCCCTGTGGGCCCCGTGTTCAGTGTAGTGGTGATGGAGATGCTGTTCCCAATTTGGACTGACTGCGTTTTTTTAATCAGGTGCTGTGGGATGAGTGTGTTAAATGCTGAACGTAAGTCTATAAACAGCATTTGTACGGTGGTGTCCTTATTGTCCAGGTGGGTGAGGGCCTGGTGGAGGGTCATGGCATTGTCCATGGAAGGGTTTGCACAATACACAAACTGTATGTGGTCCAATGAGGGTGGTAGCTGTGTCTTGATTTGCCTCATGGCCAGCCTCTCAAAGCATTTATAACGATGGGTGTGAGTGCGATGGAATGACAGTCATTGAGGCAGGAGACTGTACACTTCTTCGGCACGGGGACGATGGTCGTTGTCTTGAGGCATGTAGGAACAATGGCACTTCTCAGGGAGATGTTGAACACGTCAGTGAAGACATTGTCTAGCTGTTTTGCACATTCCCTGAGCACACTGCCAGGTATATTGTCTGGTAAAGCAGACTTCCATGGATTAACTCTGCATAGATTTTTCCTCACTTCAGCCATGGTTAAACAGTGCACCAGGTTGTTGGGAGAATGGGTGGTCTTTCTTGCTGTCACGTTGTTCTGAATCTCAAACAGGGCACAGAAGTCTGTTGTAATAGATGCAGCATGCAGTTAACTGTTATCTTGCTGAAAATGACATTGTCTGGATGGAAGCATATGTTGCTCTTAAACCTGAAAATCTCAATTATAAATAAGTTTTGGCCCAGAAAACACAGCCATGCATCTAGATCATGTTCACATTTGGCTTCTTCTTTGCAATAGAACTTTAACCTGCAGTTGTAGATGTCATGGCAAACTGTATTCACAGCGATAATTTCTGGAGGTGTTTCTGAGCCCATACATTGATTTCCATTACATATTCATGTCTGTTTTGAATGCAGTGCTGCCTGAAGGCTCGAAGATCACAGGCATCCAATATTGATTTTCCAATATTGATTGTCTCTTGTGCACAGGGATTTCTCCAGAGTCTTTGAAACTTAGGGTCAGGGTTAGGGTTAGGGTTAGGGTTGGGCTATTATATTATGTACTGCAGATGATAAGATATTCAAAGTTAAATTTTTATTTTTGTTGAGGAACATTCTGAAGTTGGTCCACATTTTATAGACACAGTTTTTTGCAGATTGATGAGGCTCTGACCATTTAAGAAACACTCCCTCTGATACTGTTTTTATGCACAATCATTTTACTGATCTGCTGCCATTTAACCTAATAAGTTGCAAAATGTTCCTCCAGCTGTTCATTTTCTTTACCTTTGACTTTACCTTCTTCATTAATGCACTGAGAGAAAAAATCATTTTTATTTTTTTTTCTTTCTTACAACCCCAATTCCAAAAAAGTTGGGACATGTAAAATGTAAATAAAAACAGAATGCAATAATTTGCCAATTCATAAACCTATATTTTATTCACAGTAGAACAGAAAAAGCGTATCAAATATTTAAAGTGAAGAAATACACCATTGGGGGGGTATGGGGTTAAATTGGATGGCTGCACCACATTTAAAAAAAAATTGGGACAGGGCCATGTTTACCACTGTGCAGCATTTTCTTTTAACAACATTTATTATTTAGTATGAGTGAAAACTGAGGAGGCCAGTTGCTGGATTTTTGGAAAAGAATGTTGTCCTATTTGTGTCTGATACAGGATTCTAGCTTCTCAACGATCCTGGGTTTTCTTTGTCATATTTTTTATTCCATGATGCAACAAAGGTTTTTGAAGATGGTGAAAGGTCTGGACTGCAGGCAGGACAATTTAGAAGCCGGACTTATCTACCAGCAATAATTCTATATTACACCAGCAATAATAGAGTAAAAGAGAATGGAGTTTAGCATTGTCTTGCTAAAATATATATGCGGTTTCCCCAGAAAAATACGTTGTCTGGTGGAAACATATATTGTTTTAAAACCTGTATATTCCTTTCAGCATTGATGAAAGCCTTTCCAGATGTGTAAGCTGCTCATTCTATAGGAACCAATGCACTCATACCATCAGAGATGAAGGGAATTTAACTAAAGACTTGAGTTTTCCCCTTTCTCTCAGTCCATTTTAAATGAGATTTGGCCCAGAAAAGATGGTGGTGTTTCTGGATCATGTTCACATATGGCATGCTAGAGCTTTAACCTACATTTGTGGATGAAACAGTGAACTGTGTTTACAGAAAATAATTTCTGGAGATGATCTGAGCCCATGCAGTGATTTCCTTTACAGAATCATGCCTGCTTTTAACATGGTGCCGCCTGAGGGTCCAAGATCAAAGGCATCTAATATTGATTTTCGCTCTTGTCTCTTGTGCACAGAGATTTTTCCAGAGTTTTGGAATCTTTTGATGATATTGTGTAGTGTAAATGATCATATATTTAAAGTCTTGAAATTCTTCTGTTGAGGAACATTATTTTGAAATTGTTCCACAATTTGTACACAGTGTTTTGCAAATCATTGCATTCTGCTTTTTTAATTAAAATTTTAGGGTTATTAAAAATTGGGTTTGTACACATTTTCCCAATTTTGTTTGATATTTTCTGGCTAATTTCCCATTTTATTTTTACTTTTAAAATTTGTATTTTACTTTCGTAACTTTTTAAAACCAGTTTCAATTGTTTATTTTTTATCACTCTGTAAACGTTGTGTTCTAATATAACCTTTGACCTCTGAGCTGCTGTGGATTACTGCAGGGAAAAGGAGACTGTCTAAAATCTTACATGCACAGACAGGATGTTTTTGACTTTGGTAACATTTTATTAAATTCAAACACACACACCCACCAGTGCCATCCTACAGTGTCCTTTTTTCAGTGCCCTCCCACAATGCCCTCTCTCTAGTGTCCTCCCAGTGGCCTTTATTCAGTGCCCTACCCCAGTGTCCTTCTCCAGTTCCCTTTCTCCTGTGCCCTCCTGCAGTGCTCTTTAGTGCCCTCCACAGTGCTCTTCTTTCAGTGCTCTACCCCAATGCCCTCATCCCATGTCTTCCTCTAGTGCACTTTCATGGTGTCCTCTCTCCATTGTCCTCCAGAGCCCTCTCTTCAGCGTCCTCCCTACAGTTGAACTCCCTCCAGTGCACTCCCTCAGGTGCACTCTCGTAGTGCCCTCTCTCCATTGTCCACCAGTGCCCTTGTCCCAGAGTCCTCCCGCAATTACCTCACTCCAGTGCAATTCTGCAGTGTTTACTTTTCAGTGTCCTGTTTATGTCCTCCTCCAATGTGCTTCAATACCCTACTCCATTGTCCTACTCCCATGTTTACCCCCTATGCCCTGCTCCATTGCCCTCCCTCCAATGCTCCCAGTGTTTTAAAGTGCCCTCTCTCTAGTAATGTGCCCTCATTTCAGTGCCCTGCCTCAGTGCCCCCAATGCCCTTCCTTCAGCGCTCTACCTCTGTGCCCTCCTCCAGTCTTTACTTTCCAGTTTTCTCCTTTTCTCCAGTGCCTTCAGTGCTATCTCTCCACTGCCCCACTCACCACTCTTTTTTAGCCCCAGCCCAAAAAATTGAGGGTCAGTTGAAGGATTTTGGAGAAAATGCAATGTCTGTGACTCGAGTTAGTGACTTTACAACCCTATAAAATGTGGAAGTATTTATATATTTTATATATACTTTTTTGTTTGTTTGTTTGTTTTTACACAGAATCAATGTAAATTTTTGTTTTTAATTGTTCTTTAATATTTCTGAACTCTATAAACCAAAGACACTGGGAATAAAATATTTACTAAAATGTATTTTAAAAATTTATTTAAAATTAGTAAAATTTAAGGAGAAAGATTTGAAAGTGAGAGAGTGATCAGCAGCACAATATGTCCTGCCCGGCCACAATATTAAGAACAGGGACTGATCTGTCTCACCCCTGCACTTTTTATTATTATCATTGTTCACTTATTTACTTCTTTTATTTGTAATTTGCTTTCATTTTCTCTTTTCTTTTTTGTCTAATTTTCGTTCTTCCTTTCTCTTCTTCCTTTTTTTCCTTTGGCAATTCACATGTACACTTATTGTTCCTGCCAATCAAGCACCTGAAAAAAAAAACTGAAAGAGAGAGAGAGAGAGAGAGAGAGAGAGAGAGAGAGAGAGAGAGACTGGAAGTGAGGGAACTACAGAGGACAGCAAAGAAAGTAGAAAAAGATGAATGAAGAAACAAAAGGGGATGAGAAAATATAGGGATAGGAAAAAGCAAGACCTGTTTGCGAGCGAGAGAGAAAGACAGAGAGATAGCTAGAGAGAAAAAGAGAGATAGAGAGAGAGGCAGGTGAAGGTGTGCGCGCGCGCTTCCGTGTAGATCAAACTGCAGGAAGAACAGCGCTGCTAAGGCACACACACACACACACACACACACACACGCACAAACTTATGCACGCACACACGCGCACATCCACGCGCGCGCTCGCGCTCTCACGCGCACGCCGTGCACAAACACACGCGCGCGCGCACACACGCGCTCTCCCTCTCTCTCTCTCTCTCTCTGTCTCTCCCGCGCGCGCGGCTCTTCTTTATTAGCGCTTCATCTGCGCTTCTCCTCCATCATCAGCCTGCAGGAATCAGAGAGAGAGAGAGAGAGAGAGAGAGAGCGGGAGGAAAAAGAAGAAGAGACAAGGAGGACAGGATTCTGTCCTGTTTTTTTTTTTTCGTTTTAAAAGGAAAAAGAGGAAAGGTGAAAACAGCGCGGAATGGAATAAAAACGTGTTCGCGTGCACACCGAACACCCCGGGGGTAAGAGCTGTGCAAAACGGTGCACTCTGTGTGTGCGTGCGTGCGTGTGTGTTTCTCCGTCTTGTAACGTTAGTGCATCGATCTCGTCTCGCGCACCTTTACCGTGTCGATGCTTCATTAAGGATTAATGGCATTGTGTAAAAAAAAACATCCTCTACATCCGGTTTGGTAAAAGACAGAGAAAAAAAAATCCTGCCTTTGCTGTTGCCTTTGAAAGCTCACGCGCCACGTTAATGCATTCGTATTATACGAATTTCGTGTTATCAGGTCGGCTCGCTTCAAAGCGCTGTGACATCACGACCTGAATCATGAGGATGTGATTGATAGGATTTCTGCCTGGCAACGTAACAATGGCTCTTTTTTTCCCCCTTTTCATCTTTTTGCACCTGATGGTGATGGTGATGATGGTGATGATGATGATGATGATGGTGAAGAAGATGCATCCTGCTCACCATGATATGATACCTCTCATTGCACCTAAATGGCATTTGTGTGAAATAGGACAGGAGGAACAGAACCGAATCTGACAGAGAGAGAGAGAAAAAGAGAGGACAGGATAAAGGATGAAGGATGGTGCAGACGTGGTGATGTGGTCCACATTTACATGCCGGTCCGGTCTGGTTATCCAGCGCTCTGTCAAAGGCTGGATTCATGTTGGTGCACAAGGCGAGCTCTGTTTCAGTGCACACTCTAGTGTAGTGCTCCAATTATCACCTCGCTGAAGTGTTCACTACTCCACAACGCTGCGTCCTGTTCACCACGGCCGTCTCGCTCCCTGCACCAACACCAACATTGTTCCACTACGTTCCTAAATTCTTTAGTGCCTCCCTTAAACTCGTACAAGTTCACCAGAAATATCTCCAGCCTGCTGCGTTTATTCTAATTATACTCAATATAAATATGAGATTCTCACTAAACTAATCATATCCTGTATATTCAACCAGGAGGCACAGCGTTGGGTTTTTATTTCCAATGTAACGCCATGTTTCTCTACAGTCTGGCCTAAAGTTCACCAAAAAAAATGATTTTATTTATAGAGCCTCCTCGCAGTATCACCCACGCTCTGAACACACCAGCCTTTCTCTGATTAGGGATTTCCAAAAAAAATAAAAACCCTTGTATTTCATTCATTTTGTTGTTATATAAAACATTTACTACTTTCGCTGTCCATGTTTTTAACGCATTATCTGGTTAATCTTTATATAAAATAATTAACGACAATTAAAGGACCCAAGAAAACACTTTTTCTTCCCGCACAGTTTCGTTACAATTTCTGATCTAACAAGCAAACCTACAAAATTAATCATGAATCTTAGATGGATGCTGTTTTGTCATTGTTGCATATAAAGATTTTTTCTGTTCCTGACGTTTATAAAAGCAGAATAGCAGAATTTATACTGAAATAAGTAATTAAGTATATAAATACATAAATAAATAGGTCTGGCTGTAGGCCTAGTAGAGAATGTGTTTATTTCATTACAATCCTATAACCCGCTGCTCTGCTATCGTTCAAATGTTAACAAAAATCTATCCATCTGTGTCTACAGATGCATTTGATATATATATATATATATATATATATATATATATATATATATATATATATATATATATATATATATATGGCTGCCAGTCGATTAAAATGTTTAATCACGATTAATCACATGATTGAACTTGTGATTATTTGCAACTTAATTGCACAATTTTTACTGTTTTAAATGTAACTTAATTAAATACTTTTCAAGTTTTTAACGCACTAATCAACATTGCCATGGACAAATATTCACGCTTTATGCAATTGTATGTTTATTATTAGTGAAACCAAACTTAACATAGAGCATGAGGACAAACTATTCTTAATGTTTTAAAGTAATTATAGTGTTTTAAATGATGTACAGTAAATCATCAGGACACCAAACAGATCTTTTGCTATGTTTCCGCACGGACGGTTTTGTTTGCCGGATGTGTGCATCATGGCAGATTTTGGTGCCTGATTTGAGACATGGCGCATCAGTAAAACAAATGTTTAGTGTTAAAAAATGTAGTAGTACTGTTTAGTAGTAAAAAATGGACGTTGTGAATAAATGTGTTGCGTTAAAGGTTTTAATTTGGCCTCTTTTATATTTATTTATATTTGTAATAAAAAATAGTCAAACAAAAATGCGGGTTGCATTAATCGTGAGTTAATAAAATTAGTGACTTTAAAGAATTTGCATTAACACGTTAATTTTATATATGTACCATTTCCGCTTATTTAAGTTTTAGTTTGGTTCTGATTTCCGTTCCTTCTTTCTCCATACCGATTTTTTTTTCTCCAAAAGAACACTAAGAGAATGGGAGAATGTGAAAGTAAGCAAATCAGGTTCGTCTCAGCTTCAGTGTGTGTGTGTGTGTGTGTGTGTGTGTGTGTGTGTGTGTGTGTGTGTGAAAGAGATTTAGGGAGTGTGAAAATTGAAGCCACAATTTGGGGCCTCAAATGCAGAAAATGCAAAGGAGATGTGGATTTGTTTGTATTTTTCATTCTCACATTTGGTTCACATCAAATTTTAGCAAGTAAGGTAGGCTAGTTGATTCCTGTTGTAAGCCAGAAAAACTTCCCTCTACACCTTCACTTCTTTCATTTAGATCAAATTACCCTGCTGCCTAGCTAAGTTTTGCTAGCTGAGTAGAGTTCTAGTTGATTAGCAAGCGTGCAAATATTTCAAAATAGACATTTAAAAAAATCCTGCTAGCTAGTCAGTGAGCTAGTTACTTTTCTACACTAGGTAGTTAGCAAGCCCACAAAACTTTTTTTTTTCATTGGACATATCATGAGTTCTTTTATGTGCTGGTCAAGTGTTAATTTCTCTCTCTCTCTCTCTCTCTCTCTCTCTCTCTCTCTCTCTCGCTCTCTCTCTCTCACACACACACACACACACACACACACACACACACACACACACACACACTCTTTTCTCTCTTCACTTCGAAGGTGCGCTACTCTGCTAGTCAGCTCGCTGATTAGCATGCTAGGTTTTTAGCAAGTCAGAACACTACTATGGCTGAATAAAATCACAGTATTGTGTTGAAGGTGGCCAGGGCATGTAGAATACTAGTGAAGTGTACAATCTATATAAATAATTAGCTTAGAGGCTAGTTAGCAGGCCAAGAAAGGTTTGTATATGGGGTAAGAAAGCAATTCCTGCTGTTTGCTTCTCTCCTTGTGTTGCAAGTGGACATTTTGTGCGAAGTAAAGGGAAATAAAGGGCAAGCTGCTTACCTAATTAGCATAATAGCTACTTAGCATCTCTCTCCTGTTCCCTGTGTGCTGGAGTGATACGCTCTACATCACATTCCTTGTAGGTGACTTCCTCGCCACACAGGTGTCGATTTAAAACACTGCAGTTAGGCTATGATATTGGTTTATTAGTCTTTTGTTTTTAATGCATCTCAGGGCATGGGCCAGGAATGGTTTTGTGACTTGAGGAGTTTCAGATGCAGATTGATGTAAGATGGAGCAACACGGAAGAGTGAGAATAAGCTTGGCTCCTCCGGAGATAAATAATGCAGAGGGATGCAGCATTAGCTTTGTGCAGAAGTGCTATATGCATTCCTTCTAAGCTGGGTTACAAGGATGTGTGTGTGTGTGTGTGTGTGTGTGTGTGTGTGTGTGTGTGTGTGTGTTGTCTTGGGAAACACTTGCATGGACTGCAGGCTGATTAAAGTTTAACGTGTTGCGAGGGAGCAACGCAGTGGGATGAGCTTTTTGCTCATTTTTTTAAACGTAGTGCTTTTACCAGAACGGCAGCCATTTTAAGAAAAGTTTCAGAACCAAGAAAACAAGGTTCAGACAGTTTAACAATCAGTCTTTAATTCTCAAAACTCATCAATAATATCGCTGTAACTAATTAGATTGTAGTTTTTTCAGATTGTAGAGCTCGCATTAGGTTGTCACTGTTACCAATCAGATTGCAGTTCTGTCTTGGAATTTCATTTTAAACAATCAAATTTTAGTTCTATCTTGGGAATACCACTAAACCAAATCAAATTTCTGCTCCGTCTGTTCCCTCCACTTTATGTGGCTAGGACAACCTACTTTGGTCCTTAGCTCTGTGTTCTGTATGTAGCTCTATTTTGTGTGATGTAGCTCTATGTTGTTTTTATGTAGCACAATGGTTCTGAAGAAACGTCTTGTTTTACTGTGTACTGCGTCAGCTATATATGGTTAAAATGACAATAAAAGCTTCTTGACTCTTGACTTGAATGCATCTGTAACCAATTAGATTGCAGTTCCATTTAGAATGCCATTGTAACCATTGAGATTGCTGTTCCGTCTCAGATGGTCTTTGCAACCAATCAGATTGCAGTTCTGTCACTGTAAGCAATTAGATTGCATTTCCATCTTGGAATGTCGATTTAACCAATCAGATTGCAGTTCCATCTCAGAATATTATTATAACTAATCAGATTGCAGTTCCATTACTTTAACCAATCAGATTGCACTTCTGTCTCTTAAAGTCACTGTAACCATGAGATTGCAGTTCCATCTCAAAATGTTCCCTAATGGAAATGGTACTGTAACTAATAAAATTGCAGATCTCATATTGTGTTGTCACTGAAACCAATCTAATGCATTTCCATCTAGGAATGTCACTCTAACCAATCAGATTGCAGTTCTGTCTCAGATTATCATTGTAACCAATAAGATTGCATTTCTGTCTGATATAAGTGTATGACTTTAACCAGAAAAATTTAAGTTCTTGGGAATGCCACTGCAACCAATCAGATTTTAGATCCCACCGTAGGTTTACACTGTAACAAATCAGATTGTAGTTCCCTCTTGGGAATGCTACTGTAATCAATCACAATGCTGTTCCATCTTGGAATGTCATTGTAACCAAGCAGATTTTAGTTCCCCACTGAAATGTTCATGTAACCAGTCAAGCAGATTTTGGTGTTCCCTGAAACATTATGAACTCTAGCAGACCCCATTTCCTTCTGAAATGGCAAAATAACCATTTGGACTGCATTTTTTATCTGAAATGCCACCATAACCAATCAGATTTCAGTTTTCTCCCAAAATGTTTCAGTAGCCAATCAGTTCATAGTTCTGTCTCAAAATACTCCTGTAACCAATCGGGTTGTTGTTTCCATTGGAAATGTCAGTGCAGTTTTTTTTTTTTCTTTTCTAAAATGCCACAGTTCCATACATCGACTTTCCAAAATGCCACTGTAACCAACTGGATTGTTGCTCATTCCCGAAATGCTATCCGAACTCAGTACCTCAGTGTCCCTGATGTTGTTTTTGTTACTCTTTTAGAACAATGAGAACAATTAGAGCTATGTAAAATATAAATGCTCAAATCATCGCTTACTGAATTTGTTATTAATTTTACACAAATGTTATTTTTCTGCACCTTTGCATGAAAGGTGGCAAAAATTCTGGAGTAGAATGTTGTGCTTTTAAAAAAGTATTATTTCTCTCGCTTAACAAGTTGAACACCCATTATATGATTTTAAATGGTTTAAACTCATATCGACTATGTGGAGTAATTCCATCCGATGCGTACATGATGTGATTTAATCATATAAAGCTTTAATCGTTCCGGGTAAAGTGCTGGTGTAGTGCTGGAGCTTGGATTCAATTGTATTCCGAATAATACATTATATATATTATATAAAATGTATATATTATAAAGGATGTATAAAGACACTGAGCTCTATGGTTATATGTAACTGCATAAATCTTAAGCATAAAAAAAGCTTACAAAACTTTTTTTGGGCACACACATGTATACTCACACATTACCTTCAGCTAACACTATAACATAATTTCCGTGCTGTTATCCTAAACCTTTATCCTGACCGCCACTCCGTTTTCTTCTTCTCCACTGCATTAGGTGATGAGATCAAAAGGATATTATATTATTTATACGAGTGCATTAGCAGCGCTTAATGCCAGGCGCCTGCTTTATGACAAAGCCCAAGTCTGCTGGTTCTTCCGATACCATTTCCTGCCAATAAGGGTTTGGCCATTTAATGCTAATTGAGTCTAAATGTCACATGTGGATGATAGAAAGTCTGAATGAGTACACTGCCAAGTTCTCAAAAGAAGAAATCCCTACAATAAGTTTGAATAACGATAATCATATAACAATGGCGGTCCGTCCTTCAGGATTCATGCTGCCTTCAAGTCCGGTAATAAAAAGTTGTAATTACTAAGAGCACAATTGTGGTGGTACTTCAACACCACTGCAATGTCGCAAATGGAGTTCAGAAATTTTAGAAGTCAGCAGTCATTGGCAGAGGGTAATAGACATAACAAAACTCTGTAAAATGATGCTTCATAAAGTAAATAAATAAAGGAAGGAGGCACCATCAGAAGTGATCAGTTTCTATAGATGTAATATAGATGTAATATAATTATATATAGATTCATATATATAATGTTATATTATGGATGTATAGTATAGATGTAATATCATTATTACTATATGGATACATTTTATGTACACCTGACTAGTTATTCTGCATGTGCTCTTCTAATAACCTCCATTCTTCTGGGAAGATGTTTCACTAGATTTTGGAGTGTGGCTGTAGAGATTTGTGCTCATTCAGCCTTTTGTTTGTGAGGCGTGGAGGTCTGGGGTGCATTCAGAGTTCCAACTCATCAAAAGGTGTTCGGTGGTCAGAGGTCACAGAGCTTCTATAAAAGGCCATCTTCAATTCCAACCCATGTAAACCATATCTTCATGGAACTGGCTACTGGCTTTGTGCAGTCCATGCTGAAACAGGTTTAGTTCTTCTGGTGAAGGGAAAATGTATTGATATATATATATATATATATATATATATATATATATATATATATATATATATATATATATATATATATATATATATGCATGATATGAGAGTCCGCTACATATAAAACTATTTGTTGTTATTACAGTTAACTATTCTATACTAAGTTCAGCAGTTTATACTAGCTAAAACTATTGATCATTATAGGTGAGATGTAACACAGCACATGAAGGAGTGTACTAACTCATGAGCATACTTACTCGGTTAGCTGTCCATGCTAAAACTAAAAACAGTGCCATTTTGCAGAAGCAAATAAATTTTTTTTCATAATTTAAAACACATCTGAGGTAAATGTGGAGGTTCTACACACATCTGCCTTATTTACAGGGCCACTACATGCTAGCTAAGTTGCTAAATCACTGTCTAGCCACGTCTCAGCTGCGTATCTAGCCTTTACTTGGAGTCTTGGTGTGTTTCCCAGTTGCCTAGTAACAGTGCCCTGACCATTTGGAAGTATTTATTGAATAATAACAATAATAATAATAATAATAAAAATAATTAAATAAGGACAGGTAAATGAAAAGGTTTTTTGAGACTCTGGTTCGACTTTCTTGCCACGTATTAAACAGAAACGTGTGGCTTGTGCACTTCATGAGGCTGCATGTGTGAAAGATGGTCTGTGTGTCTAGATACGTACACACACATATACACACACACACACACACACACACACACACACAGAACACAAGCACTGCAGGTAATGAATCACCTGCTTGAACCTAACAGCTTTCTCACATCAAAAGCTGTTCGTCAGCAGCGGCGCAGAAACACTCCGGCCCCGAACGCACCGCTTTTCCATCTGCTAATGAGCTCCCTCAAGTCCTGGGGAACTCCTTTACACCTTTACCTGTCTCACAGTGGCATGTGTGTGTGTGTGTGTGTGTGTGTGTGTGTGTGTGTGTGTGTGCATAAAGACACTAAGTATACACCATTCTGTCCACACAAGCTACAAGGCATCTTTTCACACTGTGTTTAAGTTTGCAAATTAGTTTAATACTCTTTACCCAACATGACTTCAGACTGAAAAGCATACAATTTCAGCCTTGTTTTAAACCCTTTTGAGACAAAATGTAAATTCCTGGATGAAAATTTCTTTTTTTTGTTTAGTTTTTTAACAATGTCAAGTTATTGTTAGAAAATAAAAAAATACCTGCAAATTAGCTAGCATGGATTAGCTCCTAGTGGTGTAAACCATTCTTGGTGTGTTAATAAGAATATGAGATCGTGGACTTTGCAACCAGGAGGGAAAGCACACTGGGTGTTGTTTACACAAGCATCCGGGGCACATACCTACTGCTTTGAATTCACTGACTGGGACATATTTAGGGATTCTGTAACCAGACCATGTGGATGATTGCAAAAGTGCGTGCGCTATTGAAGTCTCCAGGTTCAGAGCAGGGACAACATCTCTTAAGAACAGCAAGGACCAAAAATGTCCCAAGCCATCAGAAAGGCAAAGCGTGCACTTGCCAAGAGAATCCACGGAGACACCCACCGCAAGTGGCAGGGCATCTAGGCGATTACCAACTACAAGGCAACTTCACCTGCCTGTGACCATAATGCCCAGATGCACTGAAATACTTCTATGCCCAGTTTGAGGTTCAGAATGATTTGAAGGAAGGAAGAACACCCATCCTCCCAACAACCAGGTGCTCTGTCTAACCACAGCTAAAGTGAGGAAAACTGTATTTAGAGTTAACCCATGGAAGTCTGCTGGACCTGACAGCAGTGCTGCTGTTCCTACATGCATCAAGACAATCACCATCGTCCCACCGTGCCAAAGAGGTCTACAGTCTCCTGCCTTAATGACTTTCGTCCTGTTGCACTTCATAAAAAATTGCTTCAAGAGTCCCCCATGCAGTTTGTATATCGTCCAAACTGTTCTATGGACAATGCCACGGCCATCCATCAGGCCCTCACCCACCTGGACAATAAAGACATATATGTATGAATGTTGTTCATAGACTTAAGTTCGGCATTCAACACAATCATGCCTTAGCACCTAATTGAGAAGCTGAGCCTACTCAGCATTCGGGCCCTCACATCCAGGCTGTTCAAAAGTTCTCTTTTCAAGCCATAAGGCTCCTCAACACACAGAAATGAACTGAACTCACACACACACACACTGACTCACACACTTAACGTTGTTACTGAGCTGCTACAAACCTAAACTCAAACACACACCCAATACCATTTCAATTCATACACATCCATGTCTTCAGCACCAACCATATTATTATAACTATATTATAACTGTTTACGTGCTGTTTTTGCACACCTCCTCTATTGCCGCTGTTGCTGTTTTGCACAACATTGTGTTTATGTTCACAAGTACACTCTTGTTTATAGTTCTGTTTTTGCACATATTACTGTATAACATATAATTTGTGACATTTAAAACTTTTTCAAATCAAGGGCTGACCAGTGATAATGCTATATTGATTTTGATCTAGCTTTGGCAAACTAGCTAGCATTTAGCATAGTTAGAAGTTCTGTATATCCGCTCCGTGTCATGCCTCATCTCAGGTTTCACTCAAGACTTAAAGAGACACTGAGCTTCGATTCAGATGCCTCTTTTTAGGACACAGCTGAGTTTAGTGGAATGGAAACAACCAGCCCTGAGGAAAACTAGTGTGTTGTGTGTGTGTGTGTGTGTGTGTGTGTGTGTGTGTGTGTGTGTGTGTGTGTGCATGTGAGAGTGTGAGAGTGTGTTGCGGTTTTCTTCTTCTTGCTGTGCACAACACTGTTTTTAATTATGTATACGTTTAGTACATAGATCACAGCTGGACAACATCACAGTTTCAGTCCAGAGACGAGGATCTGTCTGACCCATAGATAGAGAGAAAGACAGATGATAAGATAGCTAGCTACCTAAATAGATAGATAGATAGATAGATAGATAGATAGATAGATAGATAGATAGATAGATAGATAGATAGATAGATAGATAGATAGATAGATAGATAGATAGATTAAACAAGACAAACAGATAAAGAGACAGATAGAGAAAGTTTGACAGAGAAAGACAGTGAAAGAGACATTCAAGGACACAGACAGACAGTCACAGAGAAAGAGAGAAAAAGAGAGAGACAGGCAGACAGAAAAAGATATAGAGAGATAAACAGGCAGACTTAGAGAAACAGAAAATTTACATCGTGTGGTTTGGATAAAGGTGTTGAATAGATGTTGGATGAATCTAACAACTTCATGATCCACTGCATCACACAGATAAGGTGCCATTATTTATTTTTATTCTTATTATTTCACCCTAAAATTCAGCGTTATGAATTAATTACCGATTATTTAAAGTGTCCTCATTCGAGACGCCTGAAGGTGAGCAGCATCAAAGAGGAAGACACCGCAGTATTTCCTCCTGTTTGCACCAGTTCTGAGTTCTGAATTGTGATTGGTTGTCAAGTGTTTGTTAGTTTCCTGGTATTGCTGCAGCGTGATATCGCGATGATATCGTCAGGCCGTCATTGGAGACATGAGATGCGGAATATCGATTCGTACTTCAGCTTCATTTGGAGCTGATGATTTCGAGATTGTGTATCGACCTGTTTCTTCGGCTTCCTCGCTTTTCTCTCTCGCTTTTTCACACACGTGTTTATTCTCGGCAGTCGTCTGACGTTAATCACGTCAATGAGTCCATGGCTAATAAACACACACTGCCTTTCATTACTTCCACGGTTTACTATCTCTCTCACTCTCTCAGTAAAAGGAGGAGGAGGTTAAGGATAGGGACGCATCCCCAAGCATCTTCATTATGTCCCAGTTGTCCCTTAGTGTTCTCATCAGAGCACGAAGTTTTAGTAAGCATCTCAGAAGCATCTCTTTAGCTGTCAATCACCATCGAGATGTTGATCATTCCCATCATCATCGTTCTTCTTCGCTGACTTCATCAGCACCTTCACTATCATCTTCATCATCATGTTTATCTATCCCAGTCGTCTCCATTACATCATCATCCTCTTCATAACTTTTTTCATCATTGTCTATCTTCTTCACGGTCTCTACCTTTGTCTTCATTAATGCCATCGTTTGTCTTCATCAGAATTTGTATCTTTCTTCATCACCATCTACATCACCATTTTCATAATTTGTCCATCATTATCTCCATCACAATTTGCATCATTGTCTTTATTAACTTTGTCTTCATTACTGTCCTCATTATCCTGTTCATCATCTCGTCATCGTCAACCTCCTTAGCATCATCATCATCATTGTTTTCATTGTTGTTACATTTTCATTTACAGCATTTGGCAGACGCACATATTCAGAGCGACTTTATCTTATTCATACAGCTGAGCAGAGATGGGGTTAGGGCCTTGCTCAGGGGCCCAGGGGTGGCACGTTGGTGTGGCTGGAATCTGAACTCATGACCTTCAGATCCAAAGTCCTTAAGCAGCAAGCTCAATTGCTATCTTCACCATCATGTCTTCACCACCGTCTTCTATCTTTGTCATCATCTTTCTTCACCATCATTTCCGATGGACTTTTGTGGGCGTGTTGTGGTTTTGACATCGGATTGTTTATTAACAAAGACATTTATGTTTTTTTTTTTTTGTGAAAACTCAAACACACACTCTTACACAGAGACATGATAAAAGAATAAAGATAAAACCTGAGGCTTGTCGAGCTGCACGGAACACGGGGTCTTGTCTTCATAACCGGCCCTATCGATCAGAAGACTGTTAAGAAGCTGATGGATGGCTAAAGCAGCCCAGACCTTCACATGTCTGAGCCTCGTCACGGCGAAGCGAGCATAGATTATTCTGTTACAGTCTCACATGTAATTTTTTCAACAAAAAAACAAATAAATTAACGGTTCAGACAGAGAAGAACAGCAGTGAGGAAGTGTGTTTATTGGATCTGTCAGTCATCAGTTCTTCTGCTTTCTCCCAAAACCTTCAGAGGCATGCTTCTGGCCTCAGAGCATGACCTGCTTACTTCTGCTCTTCTTATTCAGTGCTGCAGTGGAGTCGGAGGTTCTACACTCACTGCTGAAGAATTACCCATCATGGAAAAAAGCAAAGATTTGATTTATTGTTAAAAAAATAATAATAATATTTTTAAGCACATCATCAGTTTATTATGTCAGAAATGGACTTCCCAAACGTTATTGCCCGTTCTGCATTAGGTAGGTAACTTTGACGGAAACATAGCTACCGAGACACAAAGACAAAAGCTAATGAAAAATGCTAACTGGTTATCTAAATTAGCTGTTTACAATTTTTTTTTACAGTTTTATCATTTTATACATTTTAAGTTTGTTTGCGTTTTCATGTTTTTCTCTAATTATTATTGATGACTTACTTGTTCCTGCTTGTTCCTGTATGTTGTTTTTGAGGAACAGTCTGCTTTTTTTTTTTACTGCTGAACTTTTGCACTAGCAAAACATTGCTTAATTCGCACATAAACTATCTGAATAATATACAAATGTTCGTGGTCTCCGTAGCTAAAGAGATAGCTGTAATGTTAATCTGTAAAATACCTGAATAAACATGAAGAGGAGATTTCTCTCAATAGTTTGAGCTTCCTGAGCCACTTAGCTAGCTACATAGCCTTAACTCAGGCAGGCGATTCCAAAATGTGGTTTGATTTGGAGTTAAATTTGTTAAAGGGAAATTCAAGGTTTAAGCATGTTTTAAATCTTTGATTAAAAAAAAAACCTTCAACTAGAGAATATTAAGCTCAGACACATCACAGTGCCTAGACTGATACTAGATAACCTGGTCATCATTTTGCTAGCATTTGGTATTTAATTCTATATTGGTGGTGCATCACTAACAAAGATAATGAATCTGAATTGTGATGTTATTTATAGGATTTGGTGTTGTATAGATGGTGTAGCTCATCCAAGGTGTTAGCTAACTGTTACATCTCTCACATTGAAAATCTCTCAACTTCCATGTTTTCCCCTTGACCTTTACCTAAAATAACTTTTTTAAATGACTAATCCCCATTCACCGAACCCCCCCAACCCTCACCTACCCCCCCCTAACTCCCCTCAAATGTTAATGCGGCGCGACTTGGCCATGCGGTAGGGATGACCGGTCCGCTGTAATTATAACAAAATGAAGAAGGAACGACGTTTTAAAAGGCCGAGGGTGTCACACTGTTCAGCTGCAATCCCATTAAACTCTCGCCTGTTAAATATTACATGGACGTTGAAGAGGAAATAAAATGAGGGTTTGAGTCGAAGCAGGGGTTTTGATATGCTTGTTCGAGTTTTGCGCTTTTTCCTCCAATGCCGCAGACATCAGCCGAGACATCAGAGCCGCCATTTAATGAGTCGATCAAAACAGAATGAAGGCATAACACAACTATTAATTACAAAATTACATGATGCACATGGGTGCCATTATTTAGGATCTCTGGTCTGACTGCATGCATATTCTATTATTATTACTCCATTAATTAACTAAATTTGCAATTTTGTCATATTTTATTTTTTTAAATTAATAACAGCATTGTGTTATTCATTGGTTTAATTTAATCATTCTTTTTTTCACATTTATTTTATTTACAATAATTTTTTTCATTTAAATATTTAAAATCCATATATTTTTTACTATTCATTTTATTAGATTTTATTATAAATTGTATTGTTTGCTTTAGAATCTAAATAATGGTGATTATTCTGATTATGTTAGCATTGTTGTTGTTACTGTTTTTCACTTTTTCACTCTTTTAGGATAATTGCATATACTAAACTAAAACAGTTAGCCCAGAGCTTGCTAGCTTGCTAGTAATCCTGACTGCTGGTTTAACTGCAGTAGCTATCGAACTAGCTAGAGTTGCTAGCTCTCAATAATTCAAGGGAACATTGCTAGGGAACGTTGTTCAGATTACATTATCGTTGCTAGCAATGCAATGTCAAATAACTTAGCGAATAATGCAAAGTGAATATGTTTTGTCAGAAATATCAGTACTTTAAGCTTCGAGAAATGTTAGTCGCTGATGTCATGTGTAACATTTGATTTTTTTGTGCAAATTCTTACATTTCATTGTAAAGGAACTCAGAACTCTACAGTTACAAGGCTAATGTTGCTAATAATTGATAGAAATGAAAAATCTCCAGTTTAGCAAAATGTGCTAGTTTAAAAAACTGAGGAATAAAACAGTATGAGAGAAAGAGAGAATTTTTCACACTGATGCTTTAGTAATATTTTATGTAAGCAATCATGCCAATGAAATACTTTCAAATTGAAATTGAGAAAGGAAAGGTGATAAAGTAGCATGCACAATTTAGAAATAGTTTTTAACAAATTTCTTATTGAAATATAAGGCTTAATATTAAAAGCAATATACAGATAGATAGACTATATGTGTTTGTTGATTATCACTGAAAAGTCATGTTAAGTCACTTTAAGCTCTGATTTTCTCTCTCTCTCACGCTCTCTCTCTCACGCTCTCTCTCTCTCTCTCTCTCTCTCTCTCTCTCTCTCTCTCTCTCTCTCTCGTATGCCATGTATTGTGATAAAGCGAGTGATTTTTTCTGGCACTGTAGGTCATCGGCTCCACTCACTTCCTCCTCCGATGGACAGTATTGATGTGTAATTACTTTAGAAGATGAATGTGTTCTCCCACGTCAGCTTGAACCATACAGCTTCATTGCTGTCCTGGTTGCACCCTTTGACCACACCCTTAGATCACACTCTTTGACAACACCACCTGACTATAGCTGTGTAGTCATACGCTTTTACAATCCAAAGTGCATTTGTTTCTTTTACCCACCATACACCATTCACTTTTCTAATACTTATATATTTAACCCTTACTAATATATATAGGTTTAACAATAGTCATATATGATGCACAACAGCAGAGGAACATTTCATAACTTTAATTTGGACCATTTCATTACCCAGAATCTGTAAGCGAAAGTTTCAGCATTAATAAATAAAAATAATCTGTGTATTTCAGTGTGTGTGTGTGTGTGTGTGTGTGTGTGTGTGTGAGAGAGAGAGAGAGAGAGAGAAAGCGAGGAGAGCTTGAAGTGTGTTTAATGGTAGAAGAGTTGGAGAGTTTACACTTGCTTTCATCTGTCAGCCCACACACACATGCGTGCACACACACACACACACACACACACACACACACACACACACACACACACACACACTGACCTGAGACATTTAAGAAGCGGCATATATACTGTGTGGATTAAAAAGTATTACAGAACAATAAATCACCTGGAGTAATAAAGATGACCCTAATAGCAACAATTTCAGTAGTACAGACCAGTTTTATACAGGCATAAGGAGACTTGGAGTATAAATACAAATAAACAGTTAAAACTAAACAATACAAGACAGTATTCATAAAAATTACTATTAAACAGTAGTAGTTTGTTGAGTAGAAAACAGTGTTAAAGTAAGCAATAAACAGCACAACAGTTATTAAGCAACATTAAATCAATAATTAACATTATTACACTGTATTACATGGTACCAGTGAAGCACAGTAAACAGTTCAAACCATAATAAACAGTATTGAGTTTTATCATAAGCAGCATTTAACCGGATTAAACAGGTTTAAAGAGTTGAGTAAAAAAACAAAACAAAACATGAAGCAGTATTACTTGATATGAAACAGGATTAATCTGTAATAAATAGAATATATATACATTTAATATATTAAATATATAAAACAGTATTATTAAATGGCAATAAACAGAATTAAATGTAATAGTTATAAACAGTAATATATGAAAATAAACAACATTAAACAGTATTAAATGTAATAAACAGTAATAAATGGTAAAAAAGAGTTTTAAATGTAATCAACAATAATGAATGGCAAACAGTTATATCAGTTATAAACAGTGTTAGATGTAATCATTATAAATTATAATAAATGGCAATAAACTACAGTAAATGTAATAAACAGTAATAAATAACAATAAACAGTATAAATTGTAATAGTTTTAAACTAGTAAATGGCAATAAAAAAGTTACAACTGTAATACACAGTTATAAACAGTAATAAATGACAATAAACAATATTAAACAGCGTTAAAGCTAGTAAACAGCAGGAAATGGCAATAACCAGTTGTTAATAGTTATAAAAACTATAAGATTTAATAGTTATAAACAGTAATAAATGGCAATAAAAACTATTAAATGTAATAAACAACAAAAAATGACAATAAACAGTTCTAACAATTAAAAACAGTAATAAACAGTTATAAACATTAATAAATGACAAAAACCGGTGATAAACAGTAAAAAACAATAATAACAGTATAAAAACAGTAATAAGCAGCATTAAACTGATATGAACAGTATTAAACGGTATTAAATGTAATAGTTAGAAATAGAAATAAACAGTTCTAAACAGCACTGAATATAATAAACCTTTATAAATAGTGGTGAATGTAATAAACAGTAATAAACAGTAATAAATGGTAAAATTCAACAGTAATAAGGAGTAACAGTAATACAGAAATAATCAGTGTGGTTCTGACAGCCTACACGCATACACACTTATCGGGTTGCTGTGTTCATTTGTTAGTGCAGGTTTGTTCGTTCAGAATGAGCTCTGTCTGGAGGCTGTGCAGCTGGTATGCACACACACACACACACACACACACACACACACACACACACACACACACACACTGTTTGCTCTCTCACCCTCTGTGCTCTTTGTGAATGAACAGTAATTAGCAAACAGATTGGCTCTCACCACTGCAGTGAGGGGATGAAGACATACACACACACACACACACATACACAAACACACACACAGGAGTCTGTAGCATGACAGTTGACCCTTCATTAAAACCCGCCCTGGTACCACTGATCGACCAATCATAGCCTAGCAACAGTAACTAGGCAGTGACACCTCTAACATGCTTATTAAAAATAACAAGCATAAGAAGACAAAAAACAAGGAGATTTCTGTCGCCATGGCAACGTTGGTGTACGGTGGACAGAAAGTCTCTTATCATCTGATATTCTGGCACGGAAGCTTGGAGGTTGTGAGACTGTAGACGATTGCTATGAGTTTCCTGTCCTCGCTGTTGCCATGGCAACAGCCAGCGAAGCTAACGGGAGATGTCTTTACCACGGTGTCTGTTGCTACCGATGTGTCGCTTTAGTTAAATGGAGGAATCCTTCATTCTGATCCGACTCTCCGGGTGTTTGATGGTCTGCTGATTGCATTCGTCACCCTGAACGTGATAACAGATGTATCCCCACCACCACCACCACCACCAAATAAACCCAATAAACAACGTTCCAGCTTTCGTGTGTGTCTGTGTGTGTGTATATATATATATATGTGTGTGTGTGTGTGTGTGTGTGTGTGTGTGTCTAAAAGCGGCATTGTTTCCATGGCGATACATCCATTCCGGAGCTTTTTCTTGATTTTGTTTTACACCTTCATTTTTTAACGCTGTTTCGTGTCACACTTGTTAGTGTTATTTTTTTTCCCCTGCATTATTAGTGGCTGGGGATCCTGTTTTTGAGCAGCACTGCATCCGAGCTATACATGTCCTCTTCCAGCATCTTGCTTTAGTCTCTGTAGAGCAGGTGTGTAGGTGACCCTCAGCACCACAAGCGAACGTGTGAATGTGAGAAGGTACACGAGACACCAAGCGTCTTGGTGTTAAAGAGCCTCTCAACACTACACACTCCTCCTCTCATGCCTCAAGTGCACACTCTTGTGACGTACGAAAGTGAGACACATCCGAGTCGTGACGGGGAGCTGATAAGAGAAGCAAGGGAATGGAATGCAGGATGGAAAGAGATTTCAGAGAGGAGGAGAGAGATGTATTACCTTTCATCACACATATGGGGTACATATAGGATGCATGAGGGGGCATTAAGGATACATGTAGGGTGCATGGTCGGCACATTTAGGTACATACAAGGGAAATGTAGGGCACATATACGATACAAATAAGGGTTATGAATGGTATATGAGTGTAGGACACATATGGTTTGCATATAGAATTTATGAAGGGCACATGTAGGACATGTATAGGAGCATAAAGGGCACATATAGGATGGATGAAGGACACATAGTGTCTAAGATGTAAGGTGTGTGTAGGACCCAAACAGGGTGCATGAAGGGCACATGAAGGACATATAGGTCACATGCAGAGTGCATTCAATTGAAAAAAAGAATTTAGGTACATACATGAGGCATGGAGGGCCCAGGTAGGATTATAAATGGTATATAAGTGAAGAACACATATGCGGTACACATAGGATGCATGAAGGGCACATATAGGGTGGATGAAGGGCATATACTGTTTTGGATAGATAAAAAGCAAGTGTGGGATGCATATAGGTTGCAGGAAGGGCACATGTAGGATGCATACAGGGTGCACAAACAATAAATGTGGGGCACATATAGGACACATATCCAGGTATGTACAATCGGAATGCCAGGCACCTACAGGGCACATATAGGGTAACAGTATTATAAATAATACATAAATAAAGGACACATATGGTGTACATATAGGGTGCATAAAGGGAACATAGGGGGTACATATATACTGTGCATGAAGGGTACATGTAGGGCACATATAGAATGCATGAAGGGCACATATAAGTTACTTACAAGGTACATTAAGTGCACAATTCATTTACATACATGGGGCAGGTAGAATACATACTGTATATGCTACTAGTAAGGATTGTGAATGGTATATGAGTAAAGGACACATATGGGGTACATATAGGGTCCATTAAGATTACATATAGTATTGATGAGGTGCAAATACTGTGTAAAATGGATTAAAGGCACATGTAGGGTCCATATAGGATGCATGAAAGGTGCATTTAGGACATGTATAGGGTGCATGAAGGGTGTATATAGGTTGCATGCAAGGCACATGTACTGTAGAATGCATACATGATGCATAAAGGACACATGTAGAGCACAAAAAGGGTGCATATAGGATATATAAAGAGCACATATATGTCATATACAGATGCACAATTCAGGTATATATAAGGGGCATGTAGGACACATATAGTGTACAAGTAAGCGTTATGAATGGTACATGAGTGAAGGACACATGTAGGGTGACACATGTAGGGCTCATATAGAGAGTATGAAAGGAATGTCTCCCCAATTTGTTTATCATTACTAGAGCAGTGTAGTCAATGAACAGTTCCTCTAAATACCCATAATTCTTATCTGCTTAAAGTAGTGTATAATACATGTAAGGTGAATTAAGGTCATGTCACTTCTCTCTGAAAATAAGAGTGTTATGAACCTTGATGTTTCGGTTCAAGTTTGTTTTCATTACCCACAATCCTTTCTGCTCAGCACCAGAGTTAGTGAAGCGATAGAATTGCTTAACAGTGAAGGAATCACTTAGTGTGAGAAATATAGATATCAGGAGCAGGGCTTTTGGGCATTTTACAGCCCCACCCTCAAAACACACACACACACACACACACACACACACACACACACACACAGTCGTTTATGTCTCCATTACATCTCTGTTCTCTCTGAGTGCTTTATAGGCATGTCCAAACTGACAGCAACACGACTGTAGCTCATTGCAAACACTTCCCCATGGGTCACACATTCGGCTCACGCAAACAAAAACACACACACACACACACACACACACACACACACACACACACACACCACTAATCTTATTCAATCTTCCTCTGCCAAATGTCTCTGTTAATCCATCAGTTTTAATGTGAATATGATTCTGTATAGAGCTGTGATCTGGAAAGCTTTGTTTGGGTAAAGCATTGCGATTGGTCACATGGTTTCCCCTTCACAACCATTTGAATTAGCAAATAAATACTGGAATGTTTTGGAACATCTTGAGATATTATAGTTACCACATAGTAACCCCCTATCCACCACCTGAGATACTACATTTACCACATAGTAACACCTAACCAAATGAGATACCATAGACACCACCTGGTGTCTTACATATGAACCACCACCATAGCTACCACATACTGTAGCAACACTGTAGCAGCTTAAGATACTATAGTTACTACACAGCGGGGACCCTAAAATCCATGTAGGCAAACATTGCAACAACTAGCAGCTGTGAAATTGTGATTGTGATGTGTCATACACAAGCTGACTTAATAAGCCCCACCCACTTTACATAGCAAAAAAGAGAAATTCTGGTAAATTCTGGAAATTCTTCAACATTAACATCATACAATTATTATTTTCAATGTCTGTCCTGCCATGTGCACTTATCGCTTTAATCCTTTAATTCTTTGATTATTACACTTTAATTACACACATTTCATTACCGCATTTTCTTTCATGCTGTGTTATTTTTGGGTTCGGTGTGTGTGTGTGTCTGTGTGTGTTGTGTGTGTGTGTGTCTGTGTGTGTGTGTGTGTGTGTGTGTGTGTGTGTGTGTGTGTGTGTGTCTGCATGTAATGCATATGTATAAGGTCTGACTGCAGCCTGTTAAAGCTGGACGAGCCTCTGGCCTTAATTGTGTCTCATAAATATGCAAAAATCACATTTCATCACACACACACACACACACACACACACACACACACACACACACACACACACACACACACACACACACACACACAGCTCTATCTCATCTCCACTTTACAGGTGTTTTAGAATCATTTCAGCTTAATTGAAACGAAGTCTCCTGGATCATGCTGTATAACTAATTAATATCCTAATTAATGCCCTAATATGGTGTTGTTTCCACAGTAACAGCTCATGTCCATGAACTCTGGTGAGGTTTTTTTTAAACATCATGTGTATGGAAGAAGTTTCCATGCCATACACCTTCCGAAGGTTTCCGACTTTTTTACAATTTTGTAAAAAAAAATTGAAAATGAAACTTGTTTCATTGTAGTTTCTGGTAACAATTTCTTTGGTCTTTTGAAGTAGTAGGACAGTAATAAGCATTTATAGCTGTTATAATGTACACCAATGACAGGAAGTGACATTTTATGAACTTTACATGTAACTACAAATTGACAAAAAGCAATGTTTTTGTTCTTTAATAAGTAATCAAATATAGGAGGTATAGGTATGGCTGTGGTATAGGAGGAATAAATAACTTCAGGCTTGTAATTTATGTAAAAGAAGGCGTGGCCTATGTGTATATAATTTATTTCTGAATGAATTCACAAATTTCCCCATAGGTTGCAATTGGCAGAACTTGGCTACAAGTGTATGGCTTTAACTTTCCCTCTTTATCGCTCCTCCTCTTTCCTTTTCTTTTTTCTACTATCTCTCTCTCTCTCTCTCTCTCTCTCTCTCTCTCTCTCTCTCTCTCTCTCTCTCTCTCTCTCTTTTCTTTTTCACCCCTCGCTATCTATCTTATATTCTCCTCTTTTGTTTTTATTTTGTATTTATCTACTCTTTCTCTATATCATATCTGTTCATCTCTCCTTCTCTCACACCCTCTTTTTGGCCCTTTCTGACTAATCATCCCTTTCTCTATCACACCACATCTTTTCTTCATGTCTGTTTGTCTTTCTTTCCCTTCTTTCCATGCCATCCATTTTGTTTTGCTCTCTCCTCTGTCTATCTCTCTGTCACACTATCTTCCTCTATTCTCTTTCATTGGATTTCTTTCTTGTTTTCACATTGTTTCTCTCTCTTTTATTTTATTATGTATCCCTTCTCTATTCCTATATTTTTCTCCATTTTTTCTTCTCCATCTCACTCTCTCTCTCTCTCTCTCTCTCTCTCTCTCTCTCTCTCTCTGCAGGAAGCTGACGGAGCTCAGTGAGGACAATGTGGATGGTGCAGTAACGTCAGCATGAAGCTCTTCAGCACTCTGCGTCAGGCCTCTCTCGTGCACCGCTAGGCCACACACACACACACACAAACACACACACACACACATACACACACCCATATACACACACCCACATACACACACAAAACACTATATCCCCAGCTTCTTTCCTTTTCCCACCACTACCCTTTATTCTGATCCCCCTTTGAGACAGGAAGCAGAATTGTTCCTCCTCCCTCCCCTCGTCACCCTGAGCCATGTGTCTCCCATTCAACAGTGGACGCCGGCGTCCGCTTTCCCGTCCTCGGCGTAAATGGGACACGTGCTTGGTATGGTTGTTAGGACTGGCGCTCCGGTTAGCGCTCTCCTCGTGCCAGCGCTCGGATTACAGTGCCTCCAAACACCCCATTGTCTCGACCAGTTATGGGAAAATCCGTGGCATCCGCAAAGAGCTGAATAATGAGATCCTGGGCCCTGTGGAACAGTACCTCGGCGTTCCCTACGCCACGGCGCCCATCGGAGATCGCCGATTTCAGCCTCCCGAAGCTCCTGGAGCTTGGCATGACATCCGGAACGCCACGCGACTCCCGCCTGTGTGCCCTCAGAACGTCCACGGAGCACTGCCCGAAATCATGATGCCTGTGTGGTTTACCGAGAACCTGGATGCTGCCGCGACATACCTGCAGGATCAGAGCGAGGACTGTCTCTACCTCAACATCTACGTCCCCACTGAGGATGGTGAGACACCACACATACACACACACACACACACACACACACACACACACACACACATATATAGATCCCATATTACATTCCCACAATGCACTGCAAAAGGTCAGTAGACACCCATCCACTAATGTAGACTCATACATGTTTTCAGTTTCAGAGTCCATGTTTCATGCACTCAAAGACCTTTTCCTTTAATCATGAGGCAATGTTTTTTCTGTCTTCTTCTAAAAAGTTTATTTTGTTTTTAAAAAAAATTTAGCGCAGATTTTGAAGTTCATAGCCAGAAAAGTGACTAATAGACTTCAGACACGGAGAGATGCTCAGTGTGCAGTGGGAGGAACATCTAAGACTAAGAATGTATATATACACACACACACACACACACACACACACACACACACACACACACAAAAGCATGCTCTTGTTATACTACTGTTAGCTCTAGTAATGTGTTTGTGTGTGTGTGTGTGTGTGTGTGTGTGTGTGTTTGCATCTGGCTGTGTTCTTGTTTCAGATTTTTCTGAATCGTAACCATTCTTCTTTATTTTCTTCCATTCATCATCCTTCCCTTCTTATCCTCCAAATTCTCTTACTTTTTTGTCCTCTTCCTCCATTCACATGCCCTCATTACCTCCAAAATAGTAGCAGTCTTTTATATCACCCTCCCATTTCACTTCCTCTTCCTCCAGTTCATCTTTTTCTTTCTCTTTTCCTTTCTCCTTCAATTTTTCTCATTCGACTTCCTTTTTTTGCTTTCTCCTCTTGTTCTCGTTCTTCCACTTCTATGATTTTCTTCTCTTCTCACCTTTCATTTTTCTTCTTTCTCTGTAAAGCCTTAATCTTCTTTATCTAAACCCTGTCAATGGTTCTTCAGTTGTCCCTCTATAGAACAAGGCTTGTATAGAGAAGAGACAGCACAGATCTTTTCCCTGTCAAGAAGAACCATTTCAGAAGCAGATAATTAATAAATATAAACCAGGAGCAGTTTTTAAATGGTGTTTTTTTTCAATGGGAAAGCAATTCTTTTGAATTTTATGGCTTTATTAGTCTCCTAAACAGGTTCTGTTTGGACCAAGACAGTTGTTTAAAGTTAAACAGGTTCTAGGTGCAAGAATTCCATCTTTAAGGAGACTCAGAACTGCTCAAGCTCTTTCGAAACTATTGTTTAATATCGCTTTCTAGAACCTGTCAGGAGTATTTTGGTACCATCTTTTTAAAAAAAGGGGTTTTCAGGGGTTTTTAAGATTTTGTCAGATCTTAGCCTTCTGCAAAAGGTTCTTTTTGAACAAAGACATTTTATTCAAACATGTTTAGATTTGATTGAGGAGACTCAGAACCTGTAATTCACTTATAAAGAATCCTTAAGTGGAGGTGATAACTCTGTTAGACCTTCGATCAAGTCAAGTCAAGATGCTTTTATTGTCATTTCAACCATATATAGATGATGCAGTACACAGTAAAATGAAACAACGTTCCTCCAGAACCCTGGTGCTACATAAACAACATAAAGCTACATAACAGAAAAGACAAGAGCTAAGGACTAGTAAAGGTCCTCGCCACATAAAATGATCAGAAGGTCATGAGTTCAAATCCTGGCAGCACCAAGCTACAGTGCTGAGTCTTTACGGTAAATGCAGTAGAACCCTGGATGACTTTGTGGCTGTTGGAACTTTTAAAACCGACTTCTTTACAGGTTCACCTTGAAAGGGGTTTTCATTGGGTTCTTTCTAAATTTGTAATTCACTAGGTCTTTCAGGTTCTAGGTGGTAATTTGGAGCAGATAACTGGTTCCTCAAGGGTTTTTTTTCAGGTCCAATGGAGGAATATACTTATTGAATCCTTCCCGGTGGAGAATTATCACAGGAACCTTTAGAGCTTCTGCACTGTATGTACAACATGTTTGTACCCAGTTAATTGCATACACACTAATTAAGGGTTGGGTGGATAATTATGGGTTTCCGCCCTGCTAAAAAAAAATTTTTCTCCTAGCCCTGTATGATCAAAGAACTATATATTCTACATAGAACATTCTAGAACTCTTACAATTTTTATGTATATTAAGTTTTATAACATAGTGAAATACTTATTATTATAATTATTTATTTCAAATCAAATCTAAATCACAGGCTATGAATATAACGACCAGCTGATTTTATGAAAGATTTTATGTTTTTTTTCTATTTCGAATTGAACGTTTTATTATTGAACGCATTCTTATTATTTAATTAGAGACAGTAAAACTGATTAGCACTTGTGTGTCCAGGAGAACAAACGGGCATCGTGTAAGGTGATTAAAAAAAAAAATTTAACTGCCGAAGCAAATGAGCAAACGCTGACTAATGAACACACACAAACACACACACACACACACACACACACACACACACACACACACACACACACACACAAGCTTGAACCCTACAGGCACTACAATTGAACACTTGAATGCAAATGTTTTTTCCCAAAATATAGAGATGGGAATTCTCTACTTCCTCCTCTTTCTTCTCATCGTGTCTTCCTCCTCTTCCTCGTCCCCCTCTTCCTCTCTGCACTGCAGTCATCCCTTCGTTTTTAATCTCTCCTCTAAGGAGGAAGTCTCAGGGGACGACACACTGGCTGCAGTAAATGAGGAGTTTTGCTCAGTAATGGCTCCCAGGGCTGATCGTCTCATTCATTTGGCAAATCAAAACTCTGTGTGTGTGTGTGTGTGTGTGTGTGTGTGTGTGTGTGTGTGTGTGTGTGTTTTGTGTGCACGTACGTTGGAGGAAAATCAGTCACCGGATCTCTGGAGATGAGTCTGTCATCAGAGAGACGAGAGCACTTTGCTGCTCACACCAAAAGCTCCAGAGATCGCCAAATACCGATAGCATAATGCTTAGCCACTCAGCGTCCTGTTGTTTGTGTGTGTGTGTACACGTTGTCCTCCATCCTGATTTATCATCACTTGATTTGTAGACCTACATTCAGTATTACAGTGGAATTTATAACGTCACTGTGGACACATTAGCATTTTGCATTTGTTTACATTTCTGTTTATTTTTGTTCTGCTGCCAATTTCTTTTTTTTTTCTTTTTCTTTTCTTTTTTTCCATCTAATTCAAGGCAGAGATCTGAGTTCTACTGCCCACACACTACAGTTTTGAATTTTACACTTTTGTCCATGAAGGTTCACTATTTGATCACACTGGCTAGTTTAGCGTTTACGTGCCGATAACTAGGTAGCTAACGCTAGGGGGAAAGATATTCTCTCTGAAGTCACATGAACCCGAAATAGAAAAGGCTTTCTCTTGTTCCTCTTCTTCTTTAAATCTGACCACTTCCTCTGCCTTGTCTTCTTTTACCTATTTTGCTTAATGACACGTCTCTTTCTCTCTGTACTCTTCTACCTTCTTGTTTATTGTTTTTCTTTTCTGCTTTTCCTTTTTTTCCTTAAGGGTTTTGCTTTGGACAAATGCTGGACGCAGCGTTCCACGTATTACTTAGCCACATTTCCACCGTGTCCCCGGCTGTGTTCCAAATTAATATTCTTTTTATCCGATCGATAAACTGATTGCGGTAAAAGAAAAAGGAGAGCCAGAGAAAAGAGCGAAGCCACTCAATAGTAATTCGACTCGCAGGAGTGTAATATAAATGTAGAATCGCTTGCTTGGTAAATAAGTGTGTGTGTGTGTGTGTGTGTGTGTGTGTGTGTGTGTGTGTGTGTGTGTGTGTGTATAGAGGGCTGATTATAAATAAAAACCAACAGCAGTCGGGTCGACTCAGCACAAGAACCGTCACACGATTTTTCCCTTTCGATTGCAAGAACAAATTCTATTTTTTGCAGTTTGTGCTCCGTCGAAATCGAGATTGTGTTTCTATTATTTCATTTGCAGAGTGTTTAAAGAGGTGCATAATGAAACACACCACACACTCATCCCCATTTGATGTTCAGTTATAAGAGAGACTTGTGTTTATCTATTTTATATATATATATATATATATATATATATATATATATATATATATATATATATATATATATATATATATATATGTTTAACTCTTCTGGGAAGAAGTTTCACTAGATTTTGGATTGTGCTTATGGAGATCTGTGGAGTAAGGTCAGGTACTGGTGAGGGTGTAGGTGAGGAGACCTGGGGTTCAGTCAGCATTCCAATTCATCTGTTCAGCTGTTCAGGTTTTGGGGTCAGAGCTTAATATCAGACCACTCATGATCTTTCAATCCAACCCAAGTAACCCATATCTTCATGGAGCAGGCTTTGTGTATTGGAACAGGTTTTGGTCTCCTAGTTAAAGTGAAAGGGAAAATGTTATACTGATGCCTCCGAAGATGCAATTGTGTCCCTTTAACTTTGTTTGGAGGAAAAAACATATATGAATGAAAAAATCTGGTGTCTTTATTGTGAACCAACCCAAGGTGCTGTAGATTCTACAGATAATCTAGCTCATTTAGAGCATATGAATAATGTGCTATGAGAATGCATTAATGATATGTTAGTAATGAGCTCATCTACAATTCAAATATAGTAATATATACTGTATATGTATGTTTTTTGTAGAGGAGTTGCAACTGAAATGCAATTATTTTTAAACACTCGGGTGAAAGAACCATTTGCTGCACTTATGTCAATATTCTAACAAACATTTAAAACCCCGCAAACTTCCAGTGTAATTATCCGTGATATAACAAAGCGAGACTGCTGCTCTGCAAGAAATAAAACCCATCTGGTTCCTGGAGGTGTGTAAATTAATTGGCATTTTTTGAATATACTACATCTCGCTGACTCTCTGAGTACCACAAGGACACTACGAAGTGCACCAGGTGATGTGTAGAAATTATGCATGAGAAGAAGTGAGAGAAGCTAACAATCATCGTTTATTCAGATTAGCTTGTAACTGATAGATCTTGTATCCATGCATGACGCCTCAAAAACTCCAGATTCCAAACCAGACCCCGGGGCTTTCCTGTTAAAGGGAATACCGCACATATCCGGACAAGCTCAGGTTGTCTCGTGGAAGCCAGAAGATCAGAGAGGAGCCTTAAAGGCAGTGGTGTGAGTGCAGCTATTAAATCTCCCACCTGGTGATCGATACTAAATGAGTTACAGTGCTGAGTGATGCCGGAACATTCCTTCAGCACCAGATGTATTTATAAGCTCTTTGATGCTTCTTTGTAACTCCAACATCCTGTTTGGCTCAAATGACTCAAACAACTTTTCTTACCAACAATGTGGAAAACTTTACCCCAATATGAACATTAATGCTGCTCTGTTCAGCTTATTAAAGATTTTCTATTTATTATTATTTAAATATAATTAAACAACATTATTTTTATGATAATGTTTTGTGCAGGTAAATACTGTTATCTTTTATGGAGCTTTGTGGTGTTTAAGTGTGAATGCTGGTGTTTTGTGGTGTTTGAAGTTGTTAGATTTGGTGTTTGAGGGTGACTGTTGGTGTTTTGGGTGTTTTAGGTTCATTATAAGTAGATTTTGGTGTTTGAGGTTGTGTCTCGGTGTTTTGTGGTGTTTAAGGGTTTTTGGTGTTTTGTGGTGTTTGAGAATGCATGTTGGTGATTTTATTGTTTGAGGGTGAGTGTTTATTGGTGTCTAAAGGGTGACTTCTTTAGTATTTAAGGTTGATTATTGGTTGATTTGGTGTTTATAGGTGACTGTTGGTGTTTGTCTAATGTTTAAGGCAGTGTAGGTGTTTTGTGGTGTTTGAGGTAGAGTGGTGTTGTTTTGTGGTGTTCGAGTGAGTATTGGTGTTTGAGGAGAATATTGGTGTATTTTGGTGTTTGAGAATGAGTGTTGTTTTGTGGCATTCTGATGGTTAGTGTTTTGTGGTGTTAAATGGTGTTTATGTTTGTGACAGTGAATGCTGGGAAATATTCTGTGCTGAAGTTTGCGATTGAAGCCAATTCATAAAAAACTCAAGTAAAGCCGAGATAATGCTGACATTGTGTTCGGAGGAGTGTGTGTGTGTGTGTGTGTGTGTGTGTGTGTGTGTGTGTGTTTTGGAAAGAAGTCGGGGATCAGATGTCTTTGTGTTTGTCCAATGTAAGTGTTTTCTGAGCCCAAATTCCTGATGGAGTATCAGCTATCAGTAATATTGACATGTTTGGATATCAGTATCCAGTCTTAAGCTGAAACAGTACACACACACACACACACACACACACACACACACACACACATACAAATCTATATATAAACACATTTTCACCTCCCAAATGCATCCAACCCAAATACACCTGGAACTGGCAGCTCCACAGCTGTGTGTATGTTCCTGCTCCTCTATTCCCTTTAAACAAAAGCATGACTGACCCTCTGTTACAATGAGGACTGGAAGCCCGCCAACACGTGCGCACACACATTTATTTTCCTCCTTGATCTTGTTTGCATCTGTATCCTAGCTCTGCATTCCCTAATTTTTACGGCTAAAATTGATTGCTGTATTGAAAACATATTTCACATCGAGAGAGAGAGAGAGAGATGGAGAGAGGTAAGAATGAAGAATAATAAATAGATAAAAAGAAGCATAAAGTGAGGAAGAATAGGGAGATAGAATGATGGGGGATTTACAGTGGGAGGATATGAAATACAGATGGAAAAGGAGTGGGATGGATAGACAGAGATAGAAAGCAAAGTGAGACGTAAGATAAGCGAGAAAAAAGAAACAGTGCTAATATAGAAATCTTGGATTAAATTAAGGTGTTGGACAGAGAGAGGGGGGAAAAAGAGAATACAGATGATGATTGTATTAAATAAAATACGTAATTTTAATAGAAATTAATTGTGTAAATAATTGCAAGCCACTCATTAAACAAAACTAAATATATTTATAAATGTAATTTCTAGTAGTGGATATAACTGAATAGGAAAAAGCTAACTCTATTTCACTTAAGTGGAATTTCTAAAAATGCTTCTAGAGGTGGAAAAAGGTACCCTTTTGGCACCATGGTTTTCTAAGTGATTACAGCAAAACACATTATGTTTTCCAGATTTTTGAGATTCTGGGATTTTGGGAATGGTCAAGCCTTGTAACCTTTGATACTAGCACTTCCAGAATGAATCATTTTTGGAATTAAAGTGGATCTGGACTATATATTCCAGTGAGGTGGAAATGGGGGACCCTGGAGGAGATAGAAATGTATCAAAGGTCACCATGAAAACTTCACACACTCCTTTACACCTTGGGGCAGTTTACACAGAATAACTAATGTTGTTTTTTTGGGGTTGGGGTCAGAGAAAACTGGAGATTCCAAAGCAAACCTGGGTAGACATGTGGAGAACATTTACACGGGCAGTTTGCTGAGCTCACGATTGTACCCTGGAAACAGTGAGCCCCTGCTGCACTGCTATAAATAATATCTGTGTTTATTAAATCACCCACAAGCTGCAGCTGGTAATGTCATCTTCTCACAGCTCCGGGGTTCCAGAGTTGACCTTCTGTGTAGATTCCTCCAGGATCTCTCAGGTCTCAATGACATGCTTGTGAATAGATTCATTTAAATAACCCTTAGGTTTAAATAAATGTGTGTGCAGTACCCCGCAATGAACTACCATCCAATCCAGGTTGTGTTTCCACCTAATTTGGGGTTTTCCCAGGAGAAGCTTCACTTTTTCATGAAACCCTTCCGGAAGATCAATAAATGTACACTGTAAGACATAAGTTTGTGAACTATGATCTTTTATGGACTCCCTTAGAATCCTATGAACCCTTTAACCAATTCCAAGGAATATGGATGTGCTTGGCTTGTGGTCTGAAACTGAAACAAAGAAACATTGCTGAATTAAACACAAACATAAACACACTTATCCAAACGTCCCCACAGAGTACTGAATACACACCCACACACTCGCAACACACCCATGGAGAACTCCATCTGAAGCAATTAAAGTGCACTCTAACACAGTGCTAAAGTGCTGATGTGGTCAACGCTTAATCTATACCTATCCATCTATCTCTCTCAGACACACACACACACTCACACACACATGCACACACACATACCTGCATTGTAAATGCGTCTAGCTGTCTCCCTTTGAGATCTTTCCCAGAAGAGGTGTTTTGAGAAGGTGAATCGGCCCTGCATTGATCGCTTGCTGCTCTTTAAGTGCTGATGGGAAAGTTTGTGGTTGTATGTGTGGTGTTTTGCTGTTATTAGTCTTGCATGTGTTTGTGTGGTAGTCTGCTTGATACCAGAGTGTTTGTGAGCATGACTTGGCCACTACGACTCCAAATAACGGGGCAGTGATAGAGAGTTGTGCGTGTGTGTATGTGTGTGTGTGGGTATCATTTTGCTTAAAAAGGTGAAGTGAAAGCAACACACGGTTTAAAAAGGTACCACAGAAACCCAGTTGTGTTCTTTATGATACAAACCATGTAAATGTACCATTACAGGTGCCACAAAGGAGGCCCCTTAAGGTCCAGTGCCCCCTTTAAAATCGTTTTGATACCAGTCCATCCTAACCTAAGTAACTTGAACAAATCAGACTTCATGTTAAAACCGTAATCAAGTTCCTGGTTTCACAAATTGCACTTTTTGATCATATAGTACACAGTTACAGAGGAGTAGTGATTTATAATTGCACTATCCGGTTCGCTTTCTGTGATCTAAAAGTACTCGAGAGTGGTTACAGCATCTGTACAAAGTAGTCCATCAAATCAAATATGAATAAGAATAATTATGACTTTCATCTTCCAGGTGCTTTTAGCAAAAAAAAAAAATAGAGAACTGGCACTTTTGCTGGTCTTTTGAGGGTACTACTACTTTGATCACTTTTCTAGTACATTATGTATGAGAATATAACACTGGAACTTCAATCAAGTCAAAGCAAAAACCAGGAGAGAAGATAAACAGTCTACAGGTCTTTTAAATAATGCAATCAGATGATACCAATGCTTTGGCAAGTGAATGTACCCAAAGATGCCTTCTGGTACTCCTTCCTCCTTAGAGCAAAAGCAGTACTAAATAAATACAACATTTCAACATTTTAAACTAAATATGCATTTCAGATTCAGTATCCTTTAAGCAAATGTGGTTTTCTTTAGGCAGTGGCGGACCATCAGAGCCAGGAAGGCCTTTCAGGATCACTAACTTATGTTTTAATATATTTTTGTCAACGAATATGTATTCCCAATAGTTCATTCTCTTTATTGCATAGTGTTTCTCTCGGATGCAATGCTGCTGCTGCACCACTGAGAGAAAGTTTCGGTTAGAGTTTCTATCCAATCAGATTTCAGCCATAACATCACGTATTGCTGTAATGCCAGCTGAAATGAACAGCGCAGACTCTTGGTAGGTTCAAATCTTTGCTGCTTAAAGTTGTCATTTTAACCAGTCATACTTGTTAGATTTGGCCTCTAGCTAGTATCCAGTCACGTCTGCATTTTCACGTCTTTTGATTGAATGGTTAGAGAACACCCTACTGCAACCTGCATCTGTAGCAAACTGCCCAAGTTAAAACATAATCGTGTGGATTTAATACCCATTTTTTTTTTCATTTAACAATGGCTGACAAAGGAGAGGAAATTGATTTGGTCAGATATATTACAAGGACATTTACAAGATGGACTATTCAAGCAAAGCTGGACATCGTGAGGAAAGGTCGACCAAAACAGTTTAAAACAGTTGTTAAGCTTTTTCATGAACTATTTACACTTTTGTGCTTTCTTTCCTGTAAAAAAACACAATTTGCCTTCATTTTAAATCCCTTTAAAAACCATAGTTGCACTGAAAAAATGCATCGAAACCCCGGGGTCATTTTATGAAGTTAATATTGGAACTATTGGAGATGGAAGAGTAGAAATCAGAAGTGTTTGTAATTCAAATACTGTTTTATTGACTAAAATATAGAATTGTGCAGTACTGAAGAGTGACTGTAACATTTGGCCCAGGCTGGAAGTACCTTGGTCCATTATCATTCAGTTTCTTAATCCTAAAACAAGTGATCTATCCTTGTGAGGAGCCATCTTGACCAAAGTATAAGTAGAACTCAAGACTACCAACAGCTCCCAACCAATGTAGTACCGAAATTCAAAACTATGCGACCGAGAGAAGACAACAGATTTCTGAAGTCCATCATAAGTTTTTTAAATAAGGGTAACACCTATTCAACAATGGATTGCCAGCGGGGGCTGGCATGGGGTTCTAGTGTAGTTCAAAAAGGACAAGGAGATATAAATCTCAAACTAGTTGTTTTTAATTAAAGGAACAGCTTCACAAATTAAAGTGCAATAACAAAAAATTCTAACAAAACAAAACACTACAGTTCATGACTACGGTGAGTTATGCACAAAAAAATCTCCTGTCATAGTTTTACATTTTCATTTGTGGCATTTATCAGACGCTCATGTCCAGAGAAGTGCTTTGAGTCTCTAGCAATAAATAAATCTATACTGGTACGTTAGATTACAACTTTACAACTTTGTATTTTTTTTTAACAAATCAAACTTGGAAAGTGTTAGTTTAAGTGTTTCAGGAAGAGGGAGGTCTTCACCAGTCGCTTGAAGGAAGCCAGGGAAGCTGTTCGGTCATCTAGGGAAAGTTCATTCCACCTCCTCGGTGCCAGAACAGAGAAGAGCCTTGAAGTATACTTACCTCTCATCCTGAGAGAAGGTGGTACCAGTCCAGCAGTGCTGGAGGATCTCAGACATTTATTTATCATAATGAGAGAAATCACAAATGCAGATTCAGAATTGTGTAAGACAGTGAGTGCACACATTTTGATTGCGCACAACTTTCGATTTGACTGCATTTCGCTTTGAGCTGAGTCTGCATTACTGATAACTGTCTTGTCCGTCTCCATCTTGCTTTCATGTGAGTTTAGCATGTTTGTTTTCCGCCCATCAATTAATCAGTGCAGTAGTTTTCAGGGCACAATTTCTTTCCTCTTGCATTATTTTAATAACATTTTTTAAGTACAATACTTTAAACAAAACAAAAGTGAAATTTTAGATTTTAAAAACGACTTTAAAAAGTAGATTAAACTACTCAATTACAGTAACATGAGTAAATGTAATTTGTTACTTTTCACCTCTGCTCAGTGTGTGTACTATTCAAGATTTGCATCTGATTTGTAATGGGTAATTAAGCTCTTTATTTTCTAGGTCTTTTAGCTAGAGGTTAAAATACGTTCATGATAGTGCTGCCCATCTATACCCCATGTGTAAATTCCATTTAAACCTGAAAAGAAGGACGGCAAGATATGCTTTCATGGATTAGGATGAGAAGTCTGTTTGAGACTATCACCGTTTAAGAAGGCCATGGAAGGCACCTTTTTGGTACCTTTTTTCAGAGTGTAAGTATTGCTCTAGCCTATGTTTAGCATCTGAACCATGTGGTGATGGAGGGTGGGGGAATGGGGGCTGTATATCTTCTGCAGCAACCTTGTGTGGATATTGCACTAGCAAGGTGCTTACATGAAAACATGGCAAATGGCTGTAAACTAGCAGTAAGACATGCCTTCTATCGAGCAGTGTGTGTGTGTGTGTGTGTGTGTGTGTGTGTGTGTGTGTGTGTGTGTGTGTGTGTGTGTGTTTATGGCATGTCCTCTCAGCCCAGACAGTGATAGAGCATGTGTGGTCAATAGAGGTCTGTATGCTTGTGTGTGTGTGTGTGTGTGTGTGTGTGTGTGTGTGTGTGTGTGTGTGTGTGTTCCTTGCTGACAGGTAAACAGGGTAAATAATGACACGGATCCCTATCTTACTGATTCACAGCAACACACAGACACACAAAAGTTGCACCAATAGCTCTTGCTAATAGCGGGAGCGTTTAGTGCCGAGTTAGAAACGACCGATACACACTCGGATACCATGTAGATGTTCCATGCTCAGTCAGGTTCCTCTTCCTGTCAAGATTTAATCGAATACAAATACCTTATTCGGAAGAACAGATAATGGGTTTAATATCACGGGTGTCTGTGAGCTCACGTATGCGTAAGAGAGAGGATAGCTTTTCTCAGAGTGTGTAGCTCGGCCCTGCAATGAGCATGTACGCACAGAGTGTGAATATGTGCCACTGCATGTTGTTCACTCTATTTTTACTCAAATATAAAGTATTGGTACCCCGCATGAACGTGTATGGGATGGGAAACACTATTCTGGTTTTGTGTGTATATGTATGTTAGTATTGTGCTGTGTGTACAGCAATGTTACATTGTGTGTGGGTGTGTGACAAAGGCACACACAGGCCTGAGTGGCATGAAGGATTCTGCACTGTTAGTGAGTCTGATTTTTGTAAATTATTGTGGTTTATGAGACTTTTTGTCCTAAAAAACAAACAAACAGATTTTTGTCGTTTCTTGATTTTCTTGTCTGTTTTTTTTCTTGTTTTTTTATGAGACTCGATGAGACTCTTTTTGAATTTTCTCTTTTCTCTTTTCTTCCCCACTGTGTGTGTGTTATTTTTTTTTGTTTTTGTTTTTTGTTTTTTTTTTGTCTCAGGTCCTCTCACTAAAAAACCTGACGAGTCTGCGACGAACAGACCGAGGGACGAAGGTATTTTTCCTGCATGTCTTTTTTCGGTCAACTTTTTCTCTCTTACACACACACGCACACACACACACACACAAAAGCACTCACACATACTGTACACACTCTTTTTTTGGGGTGTAAATGTATCTATTCTCTTGATTATCACAGCCTGAGCTGAGAATTTTCCCCTGTATATCTAAGACACACACACACACACACACAAACATACACACACATTGCTGTGCTTTGTAATTGCTGAGGTTTAAATAGAGACACTTCTGGTTAATCCAGTTGTCTCGGAAGGATGGAAAGACAGATGAAGAGAAGAGACAGGGGAACAGGTACAGCTCAAGTGGAGTGTGAAAATATAGCAAAAATTAAGGCAGGAAAAAACAATATTAGAAAATGTAACAAGGGGAAATTTATGCACAGGTTTTGAAGAAGAGAGATTTTTTTGAGCCAATGATTACAGATGAATGTTAGACATTATGTTAAAAAATAAAAGCACTTGTTACACAGAGCACATTATACACACCTAATTAAACAGGAACATTCAAGTCATTTAGTCATTTATACAGTTTACTCTTATTTCCCTGATTCATGTTTAAAACACTCACATGGCTGAGCAATATGGCCAGAATATCAAATCACCTATCAACTATGATCAGCTATACAACTACGAGGTATGTTAAATTTAAACAAAAAAAATGATCAAAGCTTAGACAATACCACTTTTTCGATACTGATACTGAAACCTTGAGTATCAGACACCTATACCCAAACCCATACTATATTTATACTATGTCAGTATTAGTTTTGTATCAGTATTAGTGTTAGTTTCAATATTGCAGTAGTATTAGTTATAGTGTCAGTAGAAATTAGTAGTGTAGTAGCATTATTACTATTAGTAGTAGTAGTAGTATATTAGTGTGAGTGATAGTATTGTAGTAGCATTATTATTATTAGTAGTAGTAGTAGTAGTAGTAGTAGTAAGTATATTAGTATTAGTGTCAGTGTCAGTATTGGTAAGAGTACTGAATTAGTGTCAGTATCAGTATTGTATTAGTATTAAAGTCAGTATCTGTTTTAAATAATTTACTGTGATATAATACATTCAATATCACAAAAAAAAAGGCTGATCAGCATTAACACTTGATTAATGTACAGCAGGAAAAATTTAAGTGGCACCTACGGAAAGATTTTTTTGGGACCCCTGCTCAAGGGCTCTTTAAAAAGCTGAGAGCTTCCTAAATAAGTTCTACTTTGTCCCTTTTTAGAGAGTCCCATCAAGAAACAATTTCTCAACGGTTATTTAGATAGGAAAGGATTCATAAATCAGTTCTACACAACCACAAGCACAACCACCCCCACTCTTAACCCTTATTTCTGGTCCACGGGAACTAAGGTACTCAAGCTGAAGAACTTTAATAATAAACCTTCCTAAAAGTGAAGCTTGGGTTCCTAAAGATGAAGCAATGTACCTGATCCTACTCACATGGAGGTTCCGGTCAAAGAACACTGCTAAGCCTGCATCGATGCTAGCTCCACAATAGTGGACATTAAGGACAGACACACTCACACACATACACCCACACACACACACACACACACACACACATACACACACACACACACACACACACACACACACACACACACACACACATTGTTAACTGGGTTCAGGATTCAAACAGGTTGGGTGGATGTTTCTAAGGTGCCATTTCAAACTCACTTTAGGATTTACATATTCAAGCATGATGGAAGTGTGTGTGTGTGTGTGTGTGTGTGTGTGTGTGTGTGTGTGTGTGTGTGTGTGTGTGTGTGTGTGTTTTCTCAAGTGCTAATTTGGTACCTTTATTGATCTTTTTGTATTGTTTTGTTTCCAGGCAGCACAAAAAAACAGGCTGTTACAGAAAATGAGAGAGAGAGAGAGAGAGAGAGAGAGAGAGAGAGAGAGAGAGACAGAGAGACAGAGAGAGATGGACAATGAGAGAGAGAGAGAGAGAGAGAAATGGACAGTGAGAAAAAGAGTGATACAGAGACAAAGAGAGTCTGAGATACAGCAACCTTTAAAACTAAAAAGAAACAGATGGAGAGACAAAAAGTAAAAGAGAAAGAGAGACAAATAAAAGTTGAGAGCGACAAACAGAGAGAACGTAACAGATAATAACCAACAAAAGAAAATAAGAAGAATGGAGAAACAGAAAAATATAAGTGAGAGAGAGAGAAACAGACAATAAATGTAAGAGACAGAATGTAACAGACAGACAGACAGACAAACAGACAGACAGACAGACAGACAGACAGAGACCAAGGTAAAGCAACACTTTAAACTAGGCAGAAAAAGATGGAGAGACAGACAGCGGGAGAGAGAGAGAGAGAGAGAGAGAGAGAGAGAGAGCTAACCATAAACAAAATTGCTACGTTGATAGTTACAGTTAGATGAAGTTAGCTAGCAGGTTGTTTAGAAATTAGCATGTTTCAGTGTTCAGGAAGTAAAAAATGCTGAAGGTGGGATTGTGATAGTTCGGTTATTACAAGCATTGTTAGCATTGTTAGCCTTCTTAGTAGGTTAGCAATGTCAGTGTTACAGCAGATGGGGTTTAAATAACCACCAGAACTCAGCGTGAGAACATTATACACACAAAAGCACTGATCTCTCTCTCTCTCTCTCTCTCTCTCTCTCTCTCTCTCTCTCTCTCTCTCTCTCTCTCTCTCTCTGTGTGTGTGTGTGTGTGTTGGACACAGTATGTTAATACCAGGAAACATGCTTACAGTTCCTGTGGGAAATTCACTAGAGAGAGAGAGAGAGAGAGAGAGAGAGAGAGAGAGAGAGAGAGAGAGAGAGAGAGAGAGAGAAAGAGAAAAGATAAGCAAAAGACAGCAAGAGGTTTCAAACCTAAGTGCATAAATAGAGTGTGTGTGTGTGTGTGTGTGTGTGTGTGTGTGTGTGTGTGTGTGTGTGTGTGTTCAGGTGTTGATGCAGGCGGGCGTGCAGAGACGTGCGTAGAATTTGTTTCCGTGGCAACAGGCCTGAGTGAGTCAGTGCTGTGGAATGGAGCCTCTATTAGGCAGAGAGGCAGTTTCCATAGCGACTGGGCAATCACAGCTGTGTGTGTGTGTGTGTGTGTGTGTGTGTGTGTGTGTGTGTGTGTGTGTGTGTGTGTGTGTGTATGTGTGTGTGTGTGTGTGTGTGTGTGTGTCCATGAAAAGACCTTGGTTTGTGTAACTTTTCCTCTTTTAATGCTATTTCTTCTCTCTTTCTTTTCTTCTTTATCTCACTTTTCATCTCTCTATTTTTTTATCTTTCTTCCATTTGTGTCTGTTTATCTTTTATTTCATTTTTCCATCTTCTTTACCTGTCTCACTCTCTTTCCTTCCCAACTTTACCTTTTTTGCTTTCTTTGTCCTTAAGTCTCTCTCTCTCTCTCTCTCTCTCTCTCTCTCTCTCTCTCTCTCTCTCCATCAGTCTTTGTCCATCATCCTATACTGTCCATCAGTCTCTTTCTCTCTGTCTCTCTTTCTCTCTCGCTCTCTCTCCTCCTGTCGCTCATGTTTCTGTTTTACACACAGTCCTCCTCTTCCTCCCTCCATCTGTCTCTTTCTTGATGTCTCAAATTCTGCTACAATCTTTGTATCTCTCTCTCTCTCTCTCTCTCTCTCTCTCTCTCTCTCTTTCGTATGGATAAACAGATGCCGTGGCTGTTAGTTTTGTTTCCAGTTGGTCTGCTGTTTGTATGAATTATCCACAGATCCTGCACAGAGCAGACGCATTGGCTAACCGGCCAGCTCTGACACACACACACACACACACACACACACACACACACACACACTGCAGAGAAAGGGGGAGGCTGTACCAAATCAGCTCTGAGGTAGAACCTGTAAAACAATGTTTCAGAGAGAAAAAGGGAATTAAAGAGACACATCCACCAATAGAGGGGCAATTAAATAGACAGGCATTGCCAATAGAGTGCCGATAAACAGGACAGACATTACTAACAGAGTGAGAATTAAAGAAACAGAAATTGCAGGTACAATGCTGATAAAAGGGCCCTATGAGACAGACATTATCAACAGAGTGAGGATAAAGATGATAGACATTACTAATAGAGTAAGGATCAACGTGACATGTTACTAATGAGTGAGGCTGGACTACAGTGGCAGACATTACTGAGTTAGAATTAAATAACTAATAATAAAATGTGAGAATAAAGAGAGGGAGGATTAAAAGAGACAGACGATACTAATTCAGTGATAATAAAAGAGATGGGGCAATGATAAAAGAGACAAACTTTACTAATAAAGAGATGATACGAGTCAGACATTACCAATAGAGTGACAATAAAAATAAAAAAAAAAGACAAACATTACTAATAAAGTGAGGATATAAAGATGCACTGTTCCTCTAATAAACTTCTAATTTCCAATCCTGTCCATCGTCGTCACTCCCAACGAAAACCTCAATATCTTCAGCTCTGCTACCTCCAGCTTCACCTCCTGTCTTTTACTCAATGCCACTGTCTCTAAACCATACAACATCGCAGGTCTCACCACAGTTCTATAAACTTTCCCTTTCACTCTTGCAGATACTCTTCTATCACAATTCACTTCTGCTATCACTCTTCTCCACCCACTCCACCCTGCCTGCACGCTTTTCTTCACTTCTCTAACACACTCGCCATTACTTTGCACTGTTTAACCCAGGTACCCATACTCCTCCACCTTCTCCACCTCTTCTCCCTGCAAACACATTTCCATCTCCATCCTTTATTGCTCTATCTTGCAGCACATCATTCTCAGCTCTGTCTCTCTGCCTGGCCAGTCGATATAAATACTTTTCTCCTTCCTTAGTGTCCAACCTCTCATACAGCTCCTCATATGCCTTTTCCTTTCCTTTTGTTACATCCCTCTTTACCTGCTGCCGCATCTCCTTGTACTCCTGCCTACTTTTATCATCTCTCTGTCGATCACAATCCTGTTTTGCCAACCTCTTTCTCCTTATGCTCTCCTGCACTTCCTCATTCCACCACCACTTCTCTTTGTATTTCTTTCTATTTCCAGATGTCACACCAAGTACCTTTCTAACTGTCTCTCTTATCACTTCTGCAGTAGTTCAGTAGTCCAATCATCCACCTCTTCACCACCACCGAGCCCTTGTCTGACCTCTTCCCTGAATCTGACACTACAGTCTTCCTCCCCCAGTTTCCACCATCTTATTCTCCTTTCATTCTTAACTCTCCTCCTCTTCTTCTTTACCTCCAAAACCATCCTACAGACCACCATCTGATGCTTTCTATCTGTAGTAACAGATATTTCTAATATAGTGAAAATAAAAGAGACAAGGGCAAAACAGAAAGACTTCACCAAATATGAAACCCTCAGACATCACCCTAATGTGTCAAGTACACTTACTTATGAAAATTACTGTCTGTGCAGCCCTAAATAAAACCCTAAATAAAAGTGTGTGTGTGTGTGTGTGTGTGTGTGTGTGTGTGCGTGTGTGAATCTGTCTGTGTGTGTGTGTGTGTGTGTGTGTGTGTGTGTGTGTGTGTGTTTTCACAGATATCCGAGATCGACGGAAGAAGCCGGTTATGTTGTTCATCCACGGTGGCTCGTATATGGAGGGAGCAGGCAGCATGTTCGACGCGAGTGTCCTTGCTGCCTACGGCAACGTCATCGTTGTCACCATGAACTACAGGCTGGGGGTTCTGGGTAAGTGTGACATCACCAGCAACGACCTCATCACCTGAAGAACATACTTCTAGTATACCAACAGACAAACTGGGAGAGAGAGATGGCATTGGAGACATGGGCTAAAAATAAACGATAGGGCATTTTATGCTCTGCAGTAAAGCTGAAAATTAATTAAAGGAGATGATCATGATGTGGAATGACCAAACACACACACACACACACACACACACACACACACACACACACTTTGCTGTTTTCTCATGATTTTAACATACCGAGTTATTTTTTCAGTGGTGGACGAAGTACACAAACAATGTATTTGAGTTAAAGTAGAGATACACACGGTAAAATATTACTCAAATAAAAACAAAAATGCTATTTTAAACTTTCATTTGAGTAAAAGTAATGTTACTCTGAGCACACTGATCTATTAATAGAATGATATTAATGAGTGAAACACTGATTGATATTTAATAAAATTATCACCTTCTGGCAAGTTTGAGTCAGGAGTTTCTTCCATCATGTATTACTCTCAAAATGTTCTGCTTGCTGTTGAACTGTCACTGAACTGTATGTTAGTGATAAGTAGATACCACAAAGAATCAGTCAAAACAAGTTCAAAACAGAGCGCACGCTCTACCCTGATTAATGGTTTGCTGCATGCTTGGCCAGTTAAGTTTTTATCCATTCATAAATAAAAAGGAACGCCTGATTTCGAAAAAATTTGGATTTAAAGTAAGATATTTGACTTTGAAGTGTAGTGAAGTTAAAGAAAAAATCTCTCCAATTGTAAATACTCCACACATGAAAAGCTACTTAAGTCTTATGTTCACCACTGGATTTCTGAAAAACTTTTTAATTTATGAAAAATCTAGCACTGATCACGAGGATCAATGTTTGTTTAATCAATATAATGAGAAAATTAAGTCGTGATAACGAGAAAACAACATTTAAGTCGAGATAACGAAAGAATTCATGACTAAACAACTAGTTTTTTTCGAGATCATTAGAAAATCAAGTCATGATCATAAGAAAATAAGAAAGAAAAAAAATATTATAATGCATGGCCTCTTACGACTTCCATATGACAAAGTCATAAACAATTCTACATTTTACTGGTTTCCAGGAGGGCAGAAAGGGGTAGGGGGTGTGGTTTTGGGTTGGTTGATAGTAATTGTGGAGTGGGGCACAGGGCAGACTCTGTCCATCACCTCTGCTGTGGTTACCTCAGGGTACATTTGAAGAGGACATCTGATTTGATGTGGGTGAAGGAAAGAGGTAGCTCAGCGGTTAAGATGTTGGCATTCTGATCAACAGTCCTGAGTTCAAATCCCACCACCACTAAGCTGCCTTGAGCAAGGCCCTTAACCCTCAACTTTATAAATTAAATAATTGTATGTCGCTCTGGATAAGGGCCTTTGCCAAATTCCATAAATGTAAATTTGGTGGGTGGGACTATACTTTATTCTTCATGAGGCCAAAGGTGTATAGATATTCCTTGACTGTTTTTTAATGCATTCTGTTGCTAGTGTTCTGTTTTCCCTCCTGCTATCGCTCCATCACTCCATCCACAGTGCGCAAAGACTTGTTGGTATGTGAGCACAGCCATCTGTTCCAACTAATTTACTCATTAACTAATTAATGAACGAGAGACGAGGGGGAGGGGGGCTCCCTTCGCCGATTCAATGTCTATCCCAGTGTGTAATTCTCTCTATTTCTGTCTTTCTATTCCATGTTGTTCCTTTATACTTTCCTTCTTTTTCTTAATAACACTCAGTTGTGCCTTTTTTCCCCCCACCATTTCCCCCACACTTCTTTGATGTTTGGGTTCAAGTTAAGATGTAAGCCAATTACATTAACAAAAACTCAACAATGCACATTTTGTATTACAGTTTGTTGATACAGTACTTCATTATTTTAATTCTCACTCATCTTCCTCCTATCAATTCACTTTTCTCTCATCTGTCTTTTACTCCTCATCTCATTCTTGATCCCTTTATCAGATGCGCTCTATTTGCAGAAACAGATTACCCTAATTAGCTGCTTAATTCCACACGAGACCTTTCTTCTGCTTTATTTTTTTTCCTCTGGATGCTTCCGGCATTCAATCTTAGGCGTTTGTGTTCTTTGCTTGTGATGTCACCTGGAGATGTGTGATTATGCAATGTTGGGTAAAGTAAGTTTGAGGTGTTTAAACATTGGGTCTTAAATTCATCTCCGAGCCAGTATTTAAAGGATGGATACTCCCGAATATTCCTGTTTTGCTCATATTGTGCAATAGGTAGCCACTCTGGCAGAAATTGGAGTCTGGCTTTATCCCATATGGATCTGTATTGACCTGATGTACAGTAAATCTGAGGTGTTTTAACGCTAGGCCTTGCATTAATCTCAGAACCAATATAGGATGGAGACTCCCAAATGAACCTGTATTGCTCATAAAGTGGCCTTAAGAAACCACTGTGACAGAATAATGCAACATTGGTGTCTGGTTTATCTCATATGGATCTGTATTGGTCTTCTAGTTTGCACTGTATGTTGAAAATGCCATTGAATAGGGCAGATCCCAACCTTTCTACTATTAAAGGAGAAAAATCAAAAACCAAAAATCAAACTTTACTGGGGCCAAATAAATGTTGCATTATGCATCATTACTAAAGTTGTCATTGTTTCTCCTATTTATTATTCTGTATTTAAAAATACATAAAAAAGAAAACTCTGTAATCTGATAATCTAATGTAGTTTTATTAAAAGTTTTTAGTTTAGTGAAACTTATAGTACAAAAACAATGGAATATATTGTACAATAGAGCATAATGCTTTATGCAGCTATTCAGTGACCTCTTATAAGAGACATGATATCCTTATTTTTCAAGCATTTTTCCAAAAGGCATTTTTTGGTTATTTTTCTCATATTGCATGGTCTGCGAAATCAAATCAGCTTGGACATCACTGGTCTAGAGAGTAGGGGGCTGAATGCCAAATAGATGTGTATTAGTTATGTAGTGAGCAAGAGTAGGAGTCACTATAAGTCACTACGAAGCATGCATTCGAACAACATCTATATTGAACATATAGTGCACTTTGTAGAATGTAAAACGACTTTCAAATGCATTTAAAACCTGAATGCCAAATTATACACAGCCTGCATCCCACATGAATCGGTATTGGTCATATAGTGCCCTATGTAGGCTGTTAAAGCCATTGTCTTGGGAATAGATTGCTCACTAAAAATGGAGAGTCAGGCGTCATCCCAATCGGATCCCACATTGGTCATATATTGCACCAGGCAGGCTGTAAAATCCACTGTGTAGGCTTTACTTAACTGAATGCCAAATGAGAATCAGGCAGCCTTCCAAATGGATCTAGTAAGACTCTGGCTGCATTCCAAACTAATTTGTATTGGCTATATAGCACACTAGGTAGGCTGTTGAAGCCATTTCATAGAGATTAGGTTGCTAAATGTTGAACCAGAGTCAGACTTCTTCCCAAATGTATCTGTATTGCTCATATAAAGTGCACTAAGTAGGGCGTGCACACTATTTTATGGGGACTAGGTTGCTAAATTTCAAGTGAGACACAGTGCTGCTTTCCAAACGGATTCATATTGTTCATATATATCATAATGTAGAGTGTAGGAACCATTTTATTGGGAGTAAGTACCTGAATGCCGAATGAGATATAGACCTGCATCACACCTAGATCTGCATTAGCTATATAGTCCACTAGATAGTCTATAGTTTTAGTCACACAGGGCACTGTGTACTCTAGGCCAAAGTAGCTAAATGTCAAAAAGTCCTATATATTGCAACCTATAAAGACCTAAATATCCATATAGTGAAGTATATATCCATATAGTGAACTTTGTTGGTTATAGAAGCAATTGTGGAAAAAGTCTGTAGCATAATTGGGGTATTATTTTACATTATGCATTGCAGTTATAAAGGTAGATATGCATATGAATTCCAAACAAGTCAGTTTGTGTCCCAAATGGTTTGCACGGTGCAGATGCTATTATTTTTTTATGTTTTTATATACTGCACTTTTGAAGATATCCTAAATGATGCTTGTGCGCTCACAGAAAGATTTGCAAATAAAATCACTGGAGTAGGTTTAGATCTACAGTAACTCAGTCACAATGAGTTCTCTGCATGATATCAGCCTCGTTATGGCTGTTTGTCGTACAAAATCTGCACCAGATGTTTTAGTGACTTCATTATCTATAGTGTTGTTATAGAATAATGCTAAGGGGATTACTAGCATACTATTACTACATTTTTCTATTTTTCATTTTTCCTCCTTGTCTTTTTTTCTTTATTCTCATCTAAATGGGAACGAAGGATGTAGGTTCACAGTGTCCAAATGATTAGTTAGTGAATATTTATAAGTTTGGCTTCAGAACGCGGTGATCAGCGCTAAAGTTAGCAAGCGCTCCAACTCTGCAGGAGGTGTAGATACAGAGAAAAGAACAGATACTGCTAATTAACCAATGGATAGATGGATTGTTTGATAGATTGATGAACTGATTTTTAAATAAACAGTCCCCTATGAATATATAAATAGACAGAAAGAAAGATGGATGGATTCAATTAATTAATCCCAAGAAATTGTAAAAAATAGACAGGTGGGTGTATAAATTAATGGATTGTTAAATGGATGGATGGATGGATGGATGGATGGATGGATGGATGGATGTATTGTGATGGACAGAACGGCTCAACTACTGTGAGATACAAACACACACACACACACACACACACACACACACACACACACACACACACACACACAGCATCACATTAACCTTTCATGGTGCTGTTTTGTTGCTGTTGCCTGGCAACCAACCACAGTCAGACATGTCCTCCAAAAGCAGACATGTCCAAAACACATATTTGTTTGTTTTGTAATAAAGATTACTAACAAATTGTACAGAATATTTACCCCTCTGACCACATCATGCTCTGCCCCATAATGCCCTGCCCTAAAGTTGCAAATGTACACACATCCTTCCCTTAAGTAGAAGTACAGATGCTCATGTTTTAAAATACTCTGGTCAAATTTGAAGTACTGATAATCCTTTTTTACTTAAGTTAAAGTGAGGAAAGTTTGGGCTCTGACATGTATTTCAGTAAAAAGTAGCCATTACTACTACCTGTTTTAGTGTCACGCTAGTAACTGGTGTCACATCATATTAATATTAGGGCTGTCAATCGATTAAAATATTTAATCACAATTAATTGCATGATTGCCATAAGTTAACTCACAATTTAATGCAACTTAATCACACATTTTTATCTGTTCTAAATGTACCTTAAATATTTTCCTTTTTTTTATACTCTATTCATCATGGCCATGGACAAATATTGATGCTTTATGCAAATGTATGTCTATTATTAGTAAAAATAAAACTCAATATAGAGCATGAAGACAAAATATTCTTGTAAATGTTTTAAAGTAATTATAGTGTTTTAAATTACGTAAATAACTTTCATACGGATTACATAATCAGATAATAATTGTATTTTATGTGAATGGGATTATTTAGAAATAGACATTTCAAGCTTACTATTCACATATTTTTTATGTCTGTTGGGCAAATATTCACTGAGATTCGGGGTGTTTTATTTGTGTGTCTGTGAAGAGAGATGACAGAGACGGCAAAGAGCGCCCCCAGTGTGTTTTCTTTATTTTAAAACAGCACAGTGTTTCGTTGTGATTGTGAGTGTATACAAATAACATTAGACTCTTTATAGATTCGATTGATGTATTGCTTTTATCTGTACGATCAAAAAAGATGTTTTTTGTGTTATGAGGAAAAAATGCCACCCCAGAGGTTTAATTGCGGATGTGTGCACCATGGTAGATTTTGGTGCTGATTTGAGACTTAGCGCATTAGTAAAACATTCAGTAAAACATGTTTATGATGAAAACAATTATTTTGGTTTTGTGTTTTTTTATTTTTTATATCTGAGTAAACAAAGAACGTCGTGACTGAACATGTGTTGCTCTGAAGGTTTTAATTTCGGCTCTTATATTTACTTATTTTTAATAAAAATGGTTAACCAGAAATTCGCACCTGCATTAATCATGCGTTAATAAAGATTTGTGCCATTAAAATGAATTTGCATTTTGACAGCCTTAATTAATATATTAATACAAAAACTAATTTAAAATGTCGTTATCTAATGAATGTATCCAGGCTGAACATCCACCATATAGAACACAAGCAGAGAAAAGATGATGATGATCATGTTTACATCACTGACACCCACCCTATATGTAAACCCCATACTTCTTGTTGACTTCTGCCCTGCTTATTGTTAGCTTCATAAACTAGCCTACGTCTGTGGTGTGTGAGAGCCAGGAAAGATACACCAGTGGAAGATTGAAAGTGTCAACAGTGAGAAGAAAAAATATTGACATTTCACCAAATAGATCAAAACTAAAGTAACTGTTTTAAAAATGTAAGAAGTAGAAAGTACAGATATTTGAGTACAAATGTAATGAGTAAAAGTAAAAGGTTGTCTAAAAAATAAACAGTGATGTAAAGTACTGATACCAGAAAAGTATCTAAGTACAATAACAAAGTATTTGTACTTCATTAGTTCCCACTTCTGGCCCTGCCCCACCCTGCACAGATTGAAACAGATGAAAATAGTAAACAGGTTTACACAGTTTTATTATTTAGAGTTAGATACACAGATAGAGATTATGTACATACACACATACAATATAGATAAACAGAATTCCCCAAAACATAGACTACAGAGCATTTTTAACGTTCTCTGGAACTGACTGAGATGCGATGGATCCCCCTAATTAAGAAGAGGGCCTTAAAAGGCAGCCATATATTATTATATTGTTCTATATTATAATATAACCTGTATACAACTAATGAATTGACTCCAATCACTGAATTTTGTTGTAGGACAGCTAGCTCACAATAAAATGTTCCTTGGGATTAGGGTTATCTCGTGTTATTGTGCATGTTTCCTAATGTTTTAAAAATGATAAAAATGTAAATCGGTATTTTAAACAGATTCTTAATTGTAATAAATCAACCACTGACCTTTACAAGCTGCTGTTTTTAATTTCATTATTTAACCAATTAAAAGTATGTATTTCAATCTTAACACTTTAAAAACAAGGCAAATTTACATGAATATTGTTTGTATCAGTTTAGATTTAGTTTAAAATTTTGACTGTTTCTTGTCTATCGACATTATATGGACAAATGTTTGTGGACACCTGACCATAGGATTCATAAATACTTTTTGATAATACCATTACACATTTAGTCCTCATTTTCTGTTATAATAACCTCCACTCTTCTTGGAAGATATTTCACTAGATTTTGGAGTGTGCCTGTAGAGATTTGTGTTCATTCATACAGTTTTGGGTGAAAGGAAGAATTTAATGCTACTTACGCAAAGACATCTTATACAAGGAATTCGTTGTGATAACAGTTTGGGAAAGAGCCACACATGTGAAGATGAAAAAATTCTGCATACCAAAATCAAGTCTGGGTGAAGTGGGAAACAACAATGGGCCTAAAGCAGAACCCTGAGGGCCATCATATTTCATTTTTTATAACATTGTATACTTGCAGAGTGTGTATTGTGTGTATGGTGCTTTTGTGCAAAAGGATTATAGTACTCACATTTTCTGTCTTGTCCCTTTTCAATAAATAAAAACTCTCTCTCTCTCTCTCTCTCTCTCTCTCTCTCTCTCTCTCTCTGTCGTTCTCCATCTCTGTGCCCTCACTCAGTCTAACAGTCTCATAGGGTGCTTTTAAGCTTTTATGTCTATTTTTGTGTTGTTTTTTTCCCTCGCTTTCTCCCTTCATTCGTCTTTCCTTCTCTTTTCCCTTTTCATCCTTACTAAAAAGCCTTTCTTTCCTCTCCATTTTTATACAATTAAACGTCCCTCCCCACCCCTTTTATTAATTTATGTAGCGTTAAATCGGACCATAGGCCATGACACACTCACTCTAATTTAATTCACTTTAATATTCAAAGACATTATGGTAAAATCGTAAGAGCGACAGATTTTTTTTATTATTATTATTCCCAGCCTTGTATCTATGCTCAGAGAGCCGTTTTTATTCCGTCTGTTATTGAATGCTAATGTGTTTTTTTGTATTAGCAAGATTTTATCATTCGTTTCTAACACAAGCACAGTACAGTTCGGCATGCTCTGATTGGCTAAAAGCAGGAGGAGCAATTAAGAGCCTAACGATCGAGTCTTTGGAGTCTGAGCCGGGTTTAGTCACTTACAGACCAAGAAAATGAACAGCTTCAGAATTTAGTTTTTTTTCTGACTCCTTTGTGCCTTTTTTCTATTTGCGTTAAATTTATTACTTAATGTAGACAAGAATTTTGATGTTTCTGGTTTCTATTGTTGCTTTTTTTGAGGTGGGGGGGGGTTTAATCTTTATATGACAAACTGTTTAATACAGTATATATAATATATAATTTCATATAGTAATAATACAATATATTTATATTTATATATAGCTCATTTAGCCACAATGGTGTTAGTAAAGTCAAGTAATAATGTAGATGAGGTGAGGAGGCCTGGGGTCTAGGGGCAGTCAGCGTTCATATTCATCCCAAAGGGTTGAGGTCAGAGCTCTATAGAAGGTCACTCAATATCTTCCACTCCAGTCCATGTAAAGCATATCTTAATGGAGCTGGCTTTGTGCACAGGGGTATCGTCAGGCTGGAACAGGTTTGGGTCTTCTAGTTCAAAAGAAAGGACAGTTTCATGCTAAAGATATCATATACAACTATGTACCTTCAAGTTTGGGGGAAAACACATATGGATGGAAAACTCAGGTGTTTCAATATTTTTGTCCATAAAGTATATTTTTCTGGATTGTAATAACACAGGGTCAGGTTAAGTAGGTCAGGTTGTATTAGTCTTATGGCAAAGTCTCATAAAGCATACATACAATGTAAATTTTAAGTCTTATAATGAATTCTGATAAACATGTGCAGGTTTCCTGAGCACAGGCGATCAGGCGGCAAAAGGGAACTATGGCCTGCTGGATCAAATCCAGGCTCTGCGCTGGCTGAACGAGAACATCGGCCATTTTGGAGGTGACCACGAGAGGATCACCATCTTTGGCTCAGGTGCCGGAGCGTCCTGCGTCAACTTACTCATTTTGTCACATCACTCTGAAGGTGAGTCATTGTCCTTGTTGCTGCTCTTATCATCATCATCATCATCATCATCATCATCACCATCATCAAATAATTAATGTTTCTGATCAACGGACCTGTCGCTGTTTATGGTTCCTGATTGGTCTGAAGGTGTTGATGATTTCCTTATAACAGTGGTTTTGACAGTAGTGCGAGGTTTATATAATGCCTCTCACTCTTATACATTGTTGTTTCTATAGCAACGGCTCGTTCACGAATATGGAGAAGTTTCTTTAAAAAAAAAGGGAGTTATTTTCCAGTGTCATCACTTCTTGACATCAGCAGGAAACAAATTCCTTAATTTAATAAATGTAAAAATTGTTGTTATTGTCACACACACACACACACAAACACACAAACACACAAACACACACATGCGGGGGGACTCAACTGTGGAAAATAATCAACTGTGAAGCGTTGTGATGTGAGTGTGTTTGTATTCCGGTCAGTCTGAGATAGACAATGATTCTGTGTCAGTGTGACTGATTTACAGCAGAGTGTGTGCATGTGTGTGTGTGTGTGTGTGTGTGTGTGTGTGTGTGTGTGTGTGAGATGGAGATGTACACCAAGATCTTACGCCTTGGGTTCTGAGGTGGGTTTTATAACAAGAAAGTGTATGATATATATGAATGGGTGTGAGACAGAGCCACAAAAAGAAGTATGTAAATATAAATGTGTGTTTGTGTGTGTTTGTGTGTGTGTGTGTGTGTGTGTGTGTCTGTCTGTGTGTGTGTGTGTGTGTGTGTGTGTGTGTGTGTGTGTGTGTGTGTGTGTGTGTGTGTGTGTGGAGAGCAAAAGATAGAGAGAGAGAATGATGCATTCAGCTGCATCTGAACTGACTTTTAATTGATTTCATAGGGACAGGAACTAAAGGGGGGGGATACGGCACTCTGTGTGTGTGTGTGTGTGTGTGTGTGTGTCTCTGTGTGTGTGTGTGTTGAGAGAGAGAGAGAGAGAGAGAGAGAGAGAAAGAGAGAGATCAAGATTAATGTATGAGACTGTAATTAATAATTAATGGCAGAATCTTAAGACTGCTCTTCACATAACAGGATAACACCACACACACTTTTATTACATCATGCTTGTGGACATTTGTGCTCATTTAGCCACAAGGGCATTAGTAAAGTCAGCTACTGATGTTGGTGAGGTGAGGAGGCCTGGGGTGCAGTCAGAGCTCTATAGCAGACCACTAAAGGTCTTCCACTCTAATTCATCAATCATATCTTCATGGAGCTGGCGTTTGTGCACAGGGGCATTGTCATTGACCACTTTTGATAGATACTGACCACTGCAGAAAATGAACACCCCACAAGAGCTGCAGTTTTGGAGCCATCACAATTTGGCTCTTGTCAAACTAGCTCAAAATCTTACGCTTGCCCATTTTTCCTGCTCCTAACACATCAACTTTAAGGACAAAATGTTCACTTGCTGCCTAATATATCCCACCTACTAACAGGTGCCATGATGAAGAGATAATCAGTGTTATTCACTTCATGTTTTTTTTTTATATGATTCTTTTTTAGCACACAACAGTACAAAAACGCACAACATCTCTAATTTATTAATAATTGAATCCTTCACATTAATTATCAGCACAATAATTATACCCACCTAACTATTCTGTACAAAACGAGGACTCTTTTTTTTTATTTTCCGTCTGAAGTCTGCGGTATCTGGGTCATCCCGTGTGATGCATATACTATAATCCATACACAGATTTACCCCAGAGGACATGTGTGTGTGTGTGTGTGTGTGTGTGTGTGTGTGTGTGTGTGTGAGTGTGTGTGTGTGTGTGAGACCTGCTGTACTTTATATATGTGGGTCATCATTTGTAATACATTTATACAATAGCAATAAAATAAACACACAAACGCACACATAGACACATAGACTGTGGGAATAACTGAACCTGTTTACATTGACTCCACACCCTGAATATATACAAATATTTTACATAGAAACAACAGCATAAGAATAAATGTAATATTTCATTTTTAAAGATGAAGTTTAACGAGAATTTGCTGATTTAATTTTCAGTTAGCAAAAAATGTATATAATAATACAGATTTTGGTAAGAAGATTTTAGGAACCATAAGACATTTTTAGAAATCATAAGGGTTCTTCAGTTGTTGTTTCCTCTGGGAAGCCTACAATATACTATTTACTCTTAGATAGGATTCTAAGTAGCACCCTTTATTAAAAATCTAGGAAAACCTTAATCAATAGTGAGCCCTTGGAGAGTGTATTATGTTTTCATTATTACTGCTTCTGGTCTTAGGTCTGTTCCAGAGAGCGATAGCCCAGAGCGGCTCTGCCATCTCCAGTTGGTCTGTGAACTACCGCCCGCTCATGTACTCCAAGATCCTGGCCAAGAAGGTGGGCTGCAGCTTCGGGGACACAGCCGCCATGGTCAGCTGTCTGAGAAGGAAAAGCTTCCGAGAGCTGGTGGATCAGGATATTCAGCCTGCACGCTATCACATTGCTTTTGGACCTGTGGTAGATGGAGATGTGGTTCCTGACTACCCTGAGATCCTCATGCAGCAGGTCTCCCCACTAAATTTACAGATTTAACACCGTTCAAAGTTCAACAAATAGTTTCTGTTGTTATGTAAAATTCTTGACACCGTACACAGAGATGCTAATGAACAGTTTCATTGTGATATTTCCAGTTAGTGATGTTGCTGTGGCAATAAGGGAAGACACAAGAAAATTTAGTGTTTGTGTTTCTTCTAGTCAGACCAAACATAAGTAAGATTCACCAAAGCCAAATCAGTGCAATCGAAAGGAACTGAACAATTCATGCTTATAGTAGTTTTTGCTTTGCATCAGCTTTATTGATTATCTATTATTTTGACATGCAATTTCCTCATCCTTTGGTTTGGGTAAGCAGCTTACTATTATGTTGTATTGTACGAGGTGGTATCAGAAGGTTTCGAGACTAGCTCTGTTTACAAGAAAGTGCTTTATTTATCTATGTTTACACACTATCACCTTCATAATGTTCCCCTTGGACCGCAAGTAGGGTGGTTGCAGACGTTAGATCATATGGATTATTCTCAGAGAATCATCACGCCCAAGTTGACTAATGGTTTTGCCATTTTCAGAGGTTGAGCTCGTTTAAAAGGTCTTTCTGATCGCTCGTCGCGTGATGTTCTTAGACTTAGACATATGTTATGTTATGCCTCTGTGGCAGATTTGCCTGGTTTTATGCGGAATTTCATGGTGGTAAGACGTGGTAGCGCTCGTGGTCAGAAAAGCACCAGTTACAGTAGCACCATTAGTCTCGAAACTTTTTGATTTCATGTCGTATGCTTGGATTGCTTTTGTGAATGACATTATTCTCTGCTGTGCACAGGGAGAGTTCCTAAACTACGACATCTTGTTGGGGGTGAATCAAGGAGAAGGTCTAAAGTTTGTGGATGATAGTGAAGGAGAAGATGGAATTTCAGCTGCCACTTTTGACTACACGATATCTAACTTTGTGGACAACCTTTACGGATACCCAAGTGGTGTGTGATGCTTTCCAACACATAAGCATAAATATAAAGACCTAAACATGCAAATAAATAATAAAAAAAGTATATATATATATATATATATATATATATATATATATATATATATATATATTATTTTCACTCTTACTTCCTCTCTTTTTCCCTTCCTCCCATGTTAAAGATATCCTTCGTGAGACCATCAAGTTCATGTACACCGACTGGGCTGATCGTGATAACGCCGATATGAGGAGGAAGACTCTGCTTGCACTCTTTACAGACCACCAGTGGGTGGGGCCAGCAGTGGCCACAGCCAAGTTGCATGCCGAGTTCCAGTCGCCAGTTTACTTCTACACTTTTCACCATCACTGCCAGATGGAGGGGCGTCCCGAGTGGGCAGACGCCGCACATGGAGATGAGATTCCATACGTCTTTGGAGTGCCCATGGTGGGCGCAACCGACCTCTTTCCCTGCAACTTCTCCAAAAATGACGTGATGCTTAGCGCTGTTGTCATGACCTACTGGACCAACTTTGCTAAAACCGGGTCTGTTCATTATGCTGTTTGGCTTGTTTATGTTATGGATAAATAAATCCTATATTTAGTATAGTTGTGAAATTGTAACCTCAATCCAGTACTGTAGTTAAAAAGTTGTAGTTACAAACATGGAACCAAGAGAAAAAACAGATATACAGAAGGGTACAGGGTAATAGTCAAATGAAACAAGTACAAATTAGTACTAGCAAGAGTGGTCAGTGCCCCCTGTCTAGACGACAGGGTGATACAGACCTAAGAAGCACTTAGGAGGCCAGCTTCAGAGAGGTGACAGAGATGCCTCAGGGCTATTGACAGGGACTGAGATGGACCAGGGCTAGAGACAGGAATGGAACAGGGTTTGATACAGGAACTAAGATGGATCAGGGTTTATACATAGACTGAGATGGACCTAGGCTTGATACAGGGATGGGATGTATAAGGGCCTGACACATTGATTGAGAAGGACCAAGACTATAGACATGGATGGATGGATGGATGGATGGATGGATGGATGGATGGATGGATGGATGGATGGATAGATAGATAGATAGATAGATAGATAGATAGATAGATAGATAGATAGATAGATAGATAGATAGATGGATAAATGGATGGATGGATGGATGGATGGATGGATGGATATTCATTCATTCCGGTATCTCCTTCTTGATTAAATGAGGTTAAACGGTTTGTGACTGGGCTGTGAGGAGTCCTTGATAATGCGTTGGACGGTTTGTATTGTGTAATTGCGAATTTGAATATATATAGAATCTGGGAAATTAATTGCAACATGGACAAAGCTATGGAACAGGGTATAAAGCACACTGGGCGGGACAGACTAGGTCTTTAAGGGCCTAGAGACAGATACCGGAAATAAAAACAAAAGCCATATAAGAGTTTGAAACGTGGACCGGGAATTAAAACCATTCAAATGACTAGGACATCGACTAGGATTTGATCCCAGCTTTTGAGATTTTAAATAAACTATTAATCAGTACTATAGCTCATTTTTCTTTGAATGGATTTCTGGCTCTTTAAGTATATATATATATATATATATATATATATATATATATATATATATATATATATATATATATATATATATATATATGGAAGTCACTGTACTGTATACCCTAGGTCCCCTATCCAACCATTTCCATTCCATTCTATTTTCTTTTTTTGGTTCTTTCAGAGACCCAAATATTCCTGTTCCCCAGGACACCAAGTTCATCCACACTAAGCCAAATCGCTTCGAGGAGGTCGTGTGGACTAAATTCAGCTCTAAGGACAAGCAGTACCTTCACATTGGCCTAAAACCACGCGTACGAGACAACTACCGCGCCAACAAGGTGGCCTTCTGGCTAGAGCTGGTGCCACATTTGCACACGCTACACAAGGAGTGGATCCGGTCAGTTTTACACAATTTTAATAGACTGTTTAGTGTAGAATATGGAATTGGATGGACAGAAAGCGTGTTGTCTTTATGTAGAACCTCCAACAACATTATTAATACAGTGATTAGATTGTGAGTGAATGATGCTATATAATCTTGTTTTATTTTTTTATTAACAGCCCTTCCAGTGCAACGCACTTACCGCCACCTGGAGGTGTCCCCCACAGACCTGGATGGAAAAATCCGGCCCTGAATCCGAATCATCCCGGCACACGCCAACCCTCCGTTTCCTCCACATACCCACCGGATACAGATTTGGAGCCAGAAGGTTCAGAGCGCCCACGTTTGTCTCCATTCCCAGAGCAAGCACGTGATTACTCGACAGAGCTAAGTGTAACAGTGGCAGTTGGTGCATCTCTACTCTTTCTGAATGTCCTCGCATTTGCCGCGCTCTACTACAAACGTGACAAGCGGCATGAAATGATGCTACTGCAACAGAGGCGACGCCATCGACGTCTCTCACCTCAGCGTGGCGCTGCTGGTGCCTCAATTCCTTCGACAGCCATTGCTGTGGGCAACGACCTGGAAGAGGAGCTCATGTCCCTGAGGATGAAGCAGCAGAGAGCTGAGTTGGACCTAGAGCCACTTAGATGCCCGCCAGATTACACACTGGCACTAAGGAGGGCACCTGATGATGTGCCACTCATGATGCCCATTAGCGCCATGCACGCCTTTAATACATACCCCCCTGCTCCTGGCCACACCCCGAATCCAGGCCCCGCCCCTGGTTCCAGCTCTAGCTCTGTGCATACCAACAATGCTTTGCCCCATCAGCACTCAACCACTCGTGTATAGTACCTCGCCAAGCTCTCAAAACACTTAAAGACTACCTGCGCCAAGACTGGTGCTCTGCAGAGGTAAAACTTTTGTCCAGTTCAAGAATGTCCAGGTCCGATCCTGGAGTTCTGGAGTCCGGCACAGCTTGGCAATATTCATGCTCAAAGGTAAAACCAAACTTTACTGGACTCCAGAACTGGGAGCCTGTAGCCTGCTGGTCGAAAGTCAAAGACACTGGACTCATGTCCTTACCCAGAGATTCTGACCAGTCCAGATGCCTCGACTTCCTCCTACTGGAAGATTTAATGACTTGGAGGACTAAAAACCTTTATAGACATGTACAACACGTTCTTTGTCCCATTTAACTCCTCTGATCCTCACTGTCTCAGTTTTTTTGGGAAAAGAAAAGAAAGAGTTTTCAGATAAGGAACCGAAGTGGAACAATTTAGCGGGAACCGCATTTGCCCTCAACTTTTTCTCTCTTTAGTCTCCTGCTAAGTATTTTTTTTAACCGCACTTGCCATGTTGCGTTTTTTTCTTCCCATCACTTTTTTTTTTGTTTTGTCATCCCCTTTACCTACTGCAGAACTTTTTTTTGCCTAAACGGAACACTTTTATAAATCAAGAGAACCTCTGTGTAATACGTACTATCAGGAACCTTGTGAGGACATTAATGAGAAAAGTGAAAAATATTTGAATATTTAGTTTTTACCAGCATTTCTGTGCCAAGTACTGTGATATCCATCTGATCAGACTCCGAGGCGAGAGGACAGACTCGGATTGGGAACGCAGCCGAGGATCGCATTCTGTGGAATTTAGAAGAAGTCACTGAAAAAGTGCCAAAATCTTGCTTGCTTTTATTTACTTCTCTCTTTTTCTCTCCCGCTCTCTCTCTCTCTCTCTCTCTCTCTCTCTCTCTCTCTCTCTCTCTCTCTCTCTCTCTCTCTGTCTATCTTTCTCTTTGCCTCTCTTTCTTTTGCACTGTTGCTGGTCTGGGATGAGATTTTAAATCTATAAGCAGAATATCTATATTAAAGTATAAATATAGAATTATGAAAATTTATATCTTGTTTGCTCTCGGGGAAAATTTGCATGATTTATTTTTTAAAAGAAACGGACATGCGCACGAAATTCCTCGTCCTGTTTTGTTATCGCCGTCCTTTTGTTTCCTGCTTTTCGAATGTTTTTTTTTTGTTGTTGTTTTTTTGTTTGGTTTTTAAACGGCTCCGCTATATTGTGCGCTTCGTTCTGAGATTATTTTCCTTCTCTAGAGACTTATCAGGAGCATATCAGGAAAAATGGAAACTGAATATGATCATAACAAGAGAAAAAAGGATGTATAGATCCCTTTTTGTTCATTTTTCAAAAAGCTGGAAATCTCGGGAAACGCAGAGCATCGAGGAAGAACTTATTGAACCTACAGCATCCCTCCATCTCTCTCTCTCTTTTACCCCGTCTTTGTTTATACTGTATATTACGCTACATTTACATCAAACTCGCACAATATGTAATGAGATCTCGTTCTTTTAAATTGTATTCTTTTTATTCCTTTTTTTCACTCCAGTTGTCACACTCAGTCAGGGTGCTACAGAGCCCGCCGAGGGATCCATCGAACAAGGATCCGAAGTGAACGGATGGACGCAACACTCCGTGAACGAATGAAATGCTAACCGTAATGACACGCCCTCGTTTCTTCGCTCTCCTCATCACCGCCTTTCTGTTCTTGTCTCGTTTCCGGAAAACACTCAGCGGATTGATGGATATAAAAAAAACTTGAGGAAAACAAAACAAAAAAAAAAACTAAGGAAAAAAATTCAACCTACGAACTGTACATTTTTTTGAAGTTGTACGAGATGACACGGTCTTTGTAAATATTCTGTTTCGTTGTTTGGTTTTACAGGTGAACGGCTCTTTTGTGAGAACAGGTGCAAGTTGAGGTTCTATTGTTTTGTTTTGTTTTTTTATTTACAGACCATTTTTCTTTCTTCCTTACCTAATTTCTTTAATTAGCACGTAATGTAACGACGCTTCTCCTGAGCCTTGGGGGGGTGGGGTAGGGTGGGGGGTTAGCCCACATCGACGCCACGCTTAGTACTGTATCGTGAACGCTTTAACACATCATCAGGAGGAGGAGTGAGCGCTTAAACTCCCTCTCATTTAGAAGCCTGAAAAGCACAGCTGTCTTTTAACGCCATGGCGTACAGTCACGTCACTTCAGCAAAGCCGTAACAGACACATGACCCCCATAAAAAAGTCGTAACACAAAGTTCATTACCAAAAAAATCATTACCTAGGGTCACATGACCTCAGCAAACACAATTATGACAATGTCATAGCTACATCGTCACCACGTGTACTGCTATTCTCTCACTTTCTTACACACACTTCTTTCTTTCTTTTTTTCTTTCTTTCTTTCTTTCTTCTTTGCTGCTCTTTTCCTTCTTCATTACAACACATTCTTCCTTTCTTAATTTTTCCAACCTGTCTGTGTTTGGGTGATGATCTATTGAAGCGTTCACGATTAAAATCGTCGTATAACCGATTTAAGTTGATCATTGTTGGTTCATTTGATCACATAGTACGGTGGCCGTGCAAACCTCAGTCCTCGAACACGTTACGGATTTCATTTCCCGAAGACTAAAAACCTCTCTTCGTGTCATATTTCCAAAATAGAGAAATTTCAACTGTCCATATTTTTGTACAGAGGGCCTGAGAGGCAGCGGACAGACTCGCGAAGCACACAGTCACCAAACCTCACACGGTGGTGATCCTCTCGTCTGCCGTCGCCACGTGGAGGGTGGGGTGAGATATATAACAGATATTTACTAAGTGCACCTGCTCTAATATTAACGCCAGGGTTGCCAGATATACACTTGCACCTGTTGCTTTCCATTTTGTCGGGATGATAGTAACGGGTTTGGGAGGGAAAAAACAAACAAACGGCGTTCATATTTCTATTTCATATAAAGGCTATTACACACTGTATGTTGTGTATCTGAACTGGAGATCATTAAAACATGTTATAAAACACACGGGAGTGTCTGGGTCATTATATAATGCTTCAGGAGACACCACACTGAGGTGTGTGTGTGTGTGTTTCTAATTTTAATGATGATACTTGGTTGCAATACCGGTCTCGTCCACTAGTGATAAGGCAGAAGCTGTGTGTTTGTGTGTCCCTTTTTTGTTTTATTGTTTTAATTTTTTTTTTCATGTTACTGTATTTTCTTTTCTCTGTCTCCCTTTTTTATTTTAATTTTTCATTTTTATCACACGTTCCCTATTCTTTCTTTCTTTAAGTAGTGATGGACATGTGAGCACAGCTCCCTCTAGTGATAAAGCAGAAGCTCTGTGTGTGTGTGTGTGTGTGTGTGTGTGTGTGTGTGTGTTTTGTTTTTGTTATATTGTTTTCATTTCTTTCTTTCTTTCTTTCTTTCTTTCTTTCTTTCTTTCTTTCTTTCTTTCTTTCTCGATAGGTAAGTAGTGATGGACACGTGTGTGAGCACAGCTCCCTCTAGTGATAAGGCAGAGGTTCTGCGTGTGTGTGTGTGTGTGTGTGTGTGTGTGTGTGTGTGTGTGTCCACACAGTATATAACAGTGACAAATGGTCTTTGTTAATGTTTCTTTGTACTTCACAGCAAACTCATAAAGAGCAATTCTGACAAAAAAAAAGAAAGTAGTGTGTTTCACTTATTCTGGAGAATTCCGTCTCTTTTCTTTTGTGTTTCAGACCTTTCCTGTTCATTTTCTCTAGTCCCAGACATGCACTGCATTGATACAGGTGTTAATAGAGTGTAAAAAGAGATTAAATTGTTGTGTTTGCTTTACTCTCTCTCTTCGTTTCATTCATTCTTTCTTTTTTCACTCTTTCTTTTTCCTCCCCCTGAGTTGATCTGTGTTAATTAAACACTTTAATTCATTTCAATACAATTCTATCCGGTTTCTTGACACTGGACAGATTTACAAACATAAGAAGGTTATATAACAAATGTGTATATATATATATATATATATATATATATATATATATATATATATATATATATATATATATATACGTTTAGTGCCTATCATTTTATCCCCAAAGAGAGCACCAGTGGTCAAGGCAGACAGTGGCCAAGGAAAAACTCTGTGAGATGGTATTGAAAAGAAACCTTGAGAGAAAGCAGACTCAGAATGGAAACCTATCCTCACTGTACATGATTCTGACACTGATTGTAATACCTGTTTCATTCTCATGCTTCAGCTTCCTTCTGTCCCATTACTGTTCAGGTTCTCTTTGTTCTCATGTTCACTGATAGGCACTTAAATACAGAACTGTTTCTGCCAACTGCAGTCCTGAGCCATTGTAGGAGACTGTGTATTAATTACAGTCCAAATCCATCCTTATAGTATTTGAGTTGCTCAGTAATTGAATTTAACATTGTACATGGTTCTGGTACTGACTGTAATACCACCTTCGTTCTTGTGCTTCAGCATCCTTCTCTCTTATTACGGTTCTCATTCATTCTTTCTTTTTTCTTCATATTATTGCCTTTTCTTTGCATCACTTTATAATTGTATTTCTTCATTTTATTCTTAACTTTCTCAGAAACTTCATTTTACAGTGTACATGGTTTTGTCACACTGATTGTAATACCACGCTTCAGCTTCCTTCTCTCATTACTGTTTTCTTTCTTTCTTTTTTGCCTTTGGCATTTCTTTTTCTGTACCATTTTTTTTTTTACCTTTATCACACATCCCATATTCTTTCTTTCTTTTCATGAGAAACTAGGAAAATGGTTTTGTGACACTGACTGTAATACCGCCCTCATCCTCTAGAGCGTCCTTCTGTTTCGTTACTCTCTTTTATTACTGTTCTTTTTCTTTCTGTCCTTTATTTCTACATACCACAAAAAAGTCAAACTCATTTTTCTAGCCCGAGCTTTGCCTCCTATAAACAAAGTCAAGTGTTTTTTCCGGGCAACGTGCTTATTACGCACACTAACGGATTCTCCTAACGTAAACTACCGAGGGCCGAATCCTGAATATCATCCCAATTACAATGGAGTGCACTACATATTAAGGTGACGGGTATTATTTGAACTACCCTATATAGTGCATGGCGGTAGGTAGCAATCAGCCATTTGTAACTCGACTCCAGTGTCGAGGCAAAGTCCTCGCTGATTGGATAAGCGTGTCACGTGACGGACGACGAGCAGCCATTTTTTTTGTGAAACACAAACAAGACGAGAGAGAACGGTGAGCGTTGTGAAATAAATAAATAAATAAATACATATTAAAATAAATAAAATAAAACAAGGAAAAGTAGATAATCGGTTCGTCGTCGCGTTTGTAGGGGACAACTGCAGAAATCGGGTGTGTTTCATTCGGATTTGTGTGTTAGGGCGATGCACGCGCGTGCAAACGGTGTGAAGTCGTAGAGAAGTTTGCGTGAAGGCGTTATTAGCCGCCTGGCTAGCCTGCTCACGCGCGCTCGCAGGCTCCAGTTTTGTTCATCCTGCAGAAGAATAAAAGGTAAGAAAGAGCACGTTTTCTGTCATAGATTCTTGCAATAATCTTCGGAACGTTAACTAAAACAACAACGAAGTTGTTAAGGCCTTGTGGGGATCCCCGGGTTAGAGTTGAAGGAGCGGCCCAGGCAGCCTGAAGAAGACAGGGGCTAGGGTGGTGGTACATTCCGCCTCATTTACTTTCCGCTTGTACGCTTGTTCTTTTTCAGTGAATAAAATATGAATAGATCGTTAATATCACTTAAAGAAGCATTCTGGTATAGTAGAGCCGGTAAACTGTGTAAAATATTTTCATAGTATAAAATCGCTGACGGTCTTCCCGGCGGAATCCCGAATGATGCCGTTTGTGTTGCGTAGTGCCCTCGAGCATATGCTTATTCATACACTATGTAGGGTGCCTATGAAGTAAGTAGGCCGCGATTTTGAACAGCTCCCGCTGGCTGGCTTGTTATGGAGAATCTGGTTGTTAAGGAAAAAGGAAAGATTTCTAATAAATTACAGCCGTATATAATAGTTCATTCTGTTTGTAAAGTTTATTTAAAAAATACATACGTTTATATTAATTATAAAGTTATTAATTAGTGGAAATAAATAATTCTTTAAGGTAATCTTGGGATTGGGATTATTGTCACTGCTATGTAATAAGGTATGGGTTAGTCTAGTTCAGTAAGTTATAATATGATTATAACATGGAAGTTGTTATGGCTCTGGCTAACTGATAGGAATGTTGGGGGTTGTAGCCCCAGTATCATCAAGCTGCCATTGTTGGGCCCCCAAGCAAGGCCCTTAACCCTGTGCTCTAGCAGTGGTGTATTATGGCTGACTGTGCACTTTGACCCCAGCTTCCTAACATTGCTCGGATATACAGAGAAATACATTACAGCACAGTGAAATGCTATGTGACAACTAAAACACCCTTTCTTTCTTGCTTTTTCTCTTAATACCAAATATTAATAGATAGAAGCACGTGAAGCAAAAGCCTTTATCCTGGCCAGATTGTGAATTTTATGTCAGTTACAGTTAAAGTAAAGATCAAAACTGACTTGCACTAAAATCAAATATTACCTGTTAAAGAATCAGTGGATTTAGATCACATGTCAAAAACGTTTTCTGTCTGTTATTGAATTACTAAATTCTACACATACACTTGAGTGTCTAAATGATTGTGTTGTAGGTGTTGTCTGTTTGCTGGTCACTTTACACTTTATTTATTTTTTTGCTCCTCCCCCTTCTCATCTGCAGGTCAGACCAGACGCCAGACAGAAAGAGAAAACGGTCAGGTGATAGTGACCGAACGATACACAACAAAACTGACCTGGAACACTCGCCCTCATGTGCATGTTCACTCTCAATTAAAAAGAAAAAAAGAAAATATTTTTATCTATATTACAAATTTTCCCCCACTTAAGCTCTTAGTCAGTTTTTGGCAGCTATCAGTTCACTGATACAGAGCTCACGAACACCACACATACAGGTGACATCGTACATCATCACTGCTCCTGCTGTCTCGCTCGCCCAGGTAAGAGGACACTGTTTAAACAAAAAAAAAAAAAAAAAGCAGTGTTGTATTATTTTGTGAATACAGTTGTGGTATAGTGAGAGGAGAAGTGGTAGTTTGGTGGGTAAGATGTTTTTAATTTGTCTGAAAGGCGATGAAAAACTGGCAAGTTTAATTATGTAGTTAATCCTAAACTGCTCCTCAAACACAATGCGTGCTTGCTGAACAAGGGTAGCCTTATTATTTGGTCTGAAGAATTAGTTTAAAAAAGCAGCGACATCTAGTGGCTAACATAAGCTATAGTGATGATAAACTTAAGTGTTTCTTTACATTTAAATACAATTACTCTTTTAGAGTACTTCAATAATAACAAATAGGTGGCAGTATTATTAGTGAGTGTGATTCAATGAAATACCGTTAAATTTGGTACAGGTGTTTGCACAGGTGGGGTTTGGAATTGTCAAAGCATCACTGTCACGTTTTGGTTTTTGGTAAACGCGTTTTGTATCCAGTGATGTGCTTTAAAGGAAAACAGTTGATCTCGCTTTAAAGCCATGTCCATTTGCGATATCTTTATTTATTTATTTATTTATTTATTTATTTTTATCACAGACAAAAAGCATGCTTAGATCTATCATTTCACAGAATGTGCTATGAGAAAGTAATTCAATCCTAATAGGACTGCACTAAAAAAAGGAGGAGATTGTTAGTTATATTTGTCCTAAGCAGGAAGTTGAGATATTTTATTAATGTTAACAAGCTCAATTCTGCTTTCACACATTTACTCTCAGACTCTGATTTGTTTGTAAAGATTTTTAAGATGTTAATATTGATATTAAAACCTTTTTTGCTTTGCTTTTATTTTTTATTTTCTACATGTCAGCAGAACCTTTGAGCCCTGAGAACACGAAGAACATGACTGCTGAGACACTTAACTTCGGTCCAGAATGGTAATCTGATTTTCTCTCTCTCTCTCTCTCTCTCTCTCTCTCTCTCTCTCTCTCTCTCTCTCTCACACACATATTAGCTGTGTTTACATTTGACTTCCCCATCACACAGGGAAGCAGATGTTTCCTGAAGGTCAGCGTGTGTTTGAAATCATTTAGAGAAGTCTATATGCAAACTTCACCGATAGTCAATGCTTTTACCATAGACACTTATGCTTTGAAAGATTATGTTAGACACGTAACAAATAATAATGAGGATTATTATAGGGTATGTGTGTCTCCTTTCCCCAGGCTCCGTGCACTGTCCAGAGGAGGGAGCATCACGTCCCCTCCTTCTTCCCCAGCAATGCCAAAGTCCAAGCTGGCTGATTACCGCTACGGCCGGGAGGAAATGTTAGCACTTTACATCAAAGATAACAAGGTGAGTGAGAGAGAGCACGAACACTGATCGAGAGGGAGACAAATGCTTCTGGCTAAGTGGACTGTCTGATCACTCTGTGTGTGTGTGTGTGTGTGTGTGTGTGTGTGTGTGTGTGTGTGTGTGTGTGTGTGTAGGTCCCTGAGGATCTGCAGGATAAGGAGTTTGCTGCCATCCTGCAAAACGAGCCACAGCAGCCTTTGGCTCTTGTGTCTCTGACCGAGGAGGAGCAGGTCACTACACAAACATCACATTTTCATTCCAACCACGGATTTATTTACCTCTTATTACTAATATTAATACTAATATTAGTAGTAATAATACTACTATTTTTATTTATTTATCCACAGAGGAACTTCTCCATGTCGGTGAACAGCGTCGCTGTGCTCAGGCTCATGAGCAAAGGGGTCGGGGCTGCCACAGTGGGTGTGTCCCGAAGCCGGGGGAACGGTAGAGGAGGACGAGGTCTCTCCTTCCCCCTCCGTCTTTCTCTCTCTCTCTCTCTCTCTCTCTCACACACACACACACACACACACACTCACTCTCACTCTCTATTTATATAAAGAGGTGTATTTATAGTAGTGTGCAAAAGCCACCTTTAGATTTGTTGTTTCAGCAGTGGTTTAATGACCATATATAATTATATATTTTTTATTATGTCTCTTTAGTAGAATACAGCCAGAAAAATACAGGAAATTTTTATGCAGTATTTAAAGAAAATCTGAAAAACAGCTTCTGTAGGCTAAAGTGGCAAGTATTTCATGTTACACTTGAGCAAAAGCAGCAATCTGGGTCTTGGAAACCTAATGGAATGGAACCCTTAATTAATGTCATTGCAATACCTGTATTTGTCCATCTGTTTTATGTTAAAATGACTACTCTGAAAAAGGTCTATTACAGCAGGCTTGAGCAAGACATGTTTGAGCATTACATACTTATGGTGTATGAATTTAATTTATTGAACTTGCAATCACATTAAGACCTTTCAATCACATAATTCCATTTAAAATGCAAAATATCACAGAATTTGGAAAAATGGAAAGGCAAAGTGAAATACGCAAACACACTGGATACAAGATGTGGTATTTAAGCTGTTGTTAAGAAATTTGACATCAGGAGAGGTCAGGGACAAAAATGGACTGGGAGGCTAAATAAAATGTCAAAATCTCATGAGATTGTTTGGGTTTCTTTGAGACTAGAAGTGTAGAAGGGTAGCAGACAAGAAACTACTTTTTTGGAAAATGGAACCATCTCAAACTATATATTCGGCAAATTTTACCCATAAAGGGTTTTAGGTTTCTGTTGAAGACATTTTTTTGGCCTTACTTTTGAAGTAGGGAAATTGTGATTTGTACTCATACATGTTTTGTTTTATTTGTTTGAAATGTACTTTGATTTTCTGAAATGTTGTGAAGCACTTTTGGGAAGCAAAGTTGCATTTAACTGATATTTAAATAAATAAAAGAAGTTGAAGTTGAAAGGGATCAGGGTGAAGAGGCTATGATTATCTAAAGCTCACAAAGATTGGAATGAAGATCAGTGGAAAGGTTTTAGGGTGTGATGAATCCAAGTTTGAAATGGTGGCCGTGGTTGGTTGTGTTGTTAACAATATGTGAGAAGAAGAGGTGGCAAGAGATGGAAGAATGAGTGCCTTCAGTGAAACATGGTGGTTGTGTTTTGGTTTTAAGGCTGCATTTCTGCTAGTGTTGTTGGTGATATTGTCTGAACTAAGTGAATTACAGACGTTTTAATTAATATCCTTTTGGAAAGTAGGATAACGGCATGATGAAGATCTCAAGCACACTGCTTATGCAGAAAAATCACATTTGAATGAAAAAACAGCTGATAAAACACTGACAGTCATGGACTGGCCTTCAAAGAGTCCACAACTGAATTTTATAGATGCAGTTTGCTAATCTGGAACGCAAAAGACAATCTAAAGCTAAAGAAAAACTATAGGAAGTACCAGAAGATTTCAGATTTACTTCAGAAAACTTTAGGATAGTACTCTTCTAAAGAGTCCAACGTGTTTTTTTTTTGTTTGTTTGTTTGTGTCTTAATAAAGAGATCGAAAAATAAATATGCATAGTCATTACAACTTAGCTAAAACAAAAAAGCTGATGCTGACATATCTTTGGTAGTGCTCTATCTGTATATTAGTATGAACAATGTGTAAAGCAAGCTGTTTTATATTTATTAGGGAGAGGAAGAGGAGAAGGAGGATTCTACCAAAGAGGAGTGGACGAAGACGTGGGGTTTGGACGCAGTCGAGAGTTGCACCACAGCCAAAGCTGGGATGACCGGTCCGTTCACAAATGACGAGTAACGTCTTGTTCATAAACTCACAAAAAAATCTGCTGTTAATTTGTTTATCCGCCTCCCTCATGTTTCAGAGGTGACCGTCGTTTTGAGAAGCCGCTGAGAAGAGAGGGAGGACGTGGAGGTTTCGAGGACGGAGGAACGGGGAAGAAGGATTACAATCGCTCTGACAGTGATAACTGGCGCACACTGCGTGAGGAGCTGGATGAAGAGGATGGAGGTGAAGACCCGGGTGTTCGCTGGAGGATGGCTGTGACTCGCCGTGATGGTACACACACACACACATGCGCACGCACTTACACACAATACATATTGGTGTGTGTTCGGTCAATGAATTAGTTTTTGCTCTTTGTATCCTCTTAAGACGGAGGCCAGCGCTCGGCTGGATGGAGAGAGCATGCAAACGGGGACGGGCGGCGCAGGAAGTTCGACTTTGATTTCCGGGATGGTGATGGTGTCCGGCGGAGGGCAGGGAGCGAGGGAGGAGAGGAAGACAGAGACAGGCTCCCGGAGTGGTGCACTGATGAAGACGAGGGAGAGATGGGCATGTTTGATTCATCTGGAGCATTTATGTGCATTAAGGTGAGCCAGAGCTTTTGATTTTATTGATCTGTAGGAACATGGCCTGTTCATCACCTGTATTATACTGTTCAGGGTTATTTCCATGGTTATTGAGACGTCTCTGATCGGCAGGTCACCCTTTAGGATTGGAGAGTGCCTAACTCCATCATGAAGTGCGTGTGTAATATTTTTTTATTTTTTTTATTTAGAAAATGTCAAAAGACCAGGAGTTCGAGTTTGAGGCTTTAGAGGAGGAAGACGAGCCCAAGTGGGAGAAGAACGACAGCTCTTTTGAGAAAGGTGAGAAGTGTGTTGTTTATCGTATTCCAGAGGAAGGCTTGGTTAAACAGTAACGTTTGCTCAATATTTCCTCACTTTGTCTTTTCTAGCGGAGGACACCGAAGGACACTCCGGAGCGCTTGATGGTGGAGAGATAAAAACTACTACTACTGTTACTACTACTACAACTCCTCCTGCCTCCGTTTATGTTTCCGCTCTCAACTTAGAACGGGAAACACACCAGTCGTCTGTTGCTCCGCCCATAAAGTTCAGCCTCCAGATTAATGAAGGTATTATTCATTTAGTGGGTAATATTTTAATTCAATAATAACTTCAGTCAATTAAAAAGTGTTACATTGAGCTTAATGGACAAATTATGTAAAATGTGTGTATTTACTTTTACAATTTTTTGTAAGACTTTAGAATTTCCTCTTAAATCTAACCCTGATTTTATGTTGTCGCCTGACGTGTTAGTTTGTACAGTTTATGTTAATACAAATGATTTTCCCTAAGGTCCCCATAAAATCCTGATAAATGTTCATCTTTAGTCTTCATATTCATGGTGGAACATAGCTAGTGACGCTTCCTTTCTGGAGAGAAACGTCTTCTAAATCTTATAGATTTTGTCAGTGTATTGAAGCACACTAGCTCATAGATAATCTTAATGCTAACAAGCTTTTTACTTCCATATTTCTTACTTCCTGATGACTGTAAATGTGTGTTTCAGACACAGTTCCAGTAGGGGGCAACACTCAACCACCTCAGAGCTCTCCTGCAGGAACTTCTCCACTCCTTCTCACCTCTCCTCCTGTCTCCACCACTGACATCCTGCCACCTAGTGGTGACACCGAGGAGGAGGACGGCATGACGCACATGCAGCAGGTCAGCGTCGGTTCTGTATTTGCCCCTAAATTTGCATTACTTTAAATTTTATTAACTGCTTTTTTACTTACCTTATTTTTTACTTTTTACTGTGTGGTAATTGTAAATTAATATTTTCTAATATTTGAATAATTCTTAATTTTTCCATCTTTTTATTTTCTGTTTTTTTTTTTTTTAACATTAAGTATATTGTTATTTTGCAGTCTATAGCATTTTGTTGATATTTCCATATTTTATATATTAATATTTAATTTTTATCTGTGTAAACCCTCATGTAAGGCTCATTGGCATCTTGAATTCATTAGAGAGGTTTGTGTTTTATAAAAAAAATCCTGAGAAGGGTTTGTAAGGAGTCAAAGGTAATCGGTTGTGATGTTGTATGCAGGAGGCAGAGAAGATGGTGGCATCTCTTCAGGACACATCTCTGGAGGAGGAACGTTTCACGCAGGCACTGCAGGAGAGCCACGGAGCTGCTGTCACTCACACACACGCACACCCCATTGCGCGCGCACACTCCCACCCCAACACACACACACTGCCTCACTCAGCTGGAGCCCTGCCTCTCACTCACGAGTCAGCCATGAAGTGGTTCTACAAAGACCCTCAAGGAGAGGTCCAAGGCATGTAGCTTATTTTTACCTCTTAACAATCTTGTGTAATGTTTATTTTGGTCATTGTTTTTTTTTTTTTTTTTTTTTTGCTCTTCTGTTTTATTTTACACTTTAATCCACTGAGCCTGAACAGCTTGTCCTTTTTTTTACAGGATTATCTCTTTGGGATTTCTTGCATAACAGATGGTTTGATTAAGGTTGTGTGTGTATGCTGTTTCCTCAGGCCCATTCAGTCCAGTGGAGATGTGTGAGTGGTTCCAGGCCGGTTATTTTACCATGACCCTGTTAGTTAAGAGAGGTTGTGACGAAGGCTTTCAGCCTCTAGGAGAAGTCATAAAGATGTGGGGACGTGTGCCTTTCTCTCCGGGACCATCACCTCCTCCCCTGCTGGTGAGTAACATGGAAATGCATGTTTTGAATGTTGTGTGTTCTGTTAATTAAAACTGTGTGTGTGTGTGTATAGGGCAACATAGACCAGGAGATGTTGAAGAAGCAGTATGAGCAGGCAACCAATGCAGCTCTCTACCAGCAGCTCCAAATGAGATTCCCACACGTTAACAACAGGTATTAACTGTTTTAACAAAATCTGTAATTATCTCTTTGTTACATTCGAGGCCAGTTGCTTTATGCTCTTTCACTCTGTGTGTGTGTGTGTGTGTGTGTGTGTGTGTGTGTGTGTGTGTGTTTTTTATTCTTTAATTCTTTTTATTATTATTATTTTTTATAGATGTGGTGATGCAGGAATGATGACTTCTATGAACCGGTCAGTGTCAGAATCCTGGGACATTCATACCTCATCCTCACAGACATCAGGTACTGTAATACTGTTTTACACACTCACTCTACATGCTCCCTCTACACACACACACTACACACCAACACACACATACGCCTCTAACAACCAGCACTGCTTCATGCACACACAGTTATCGAGAACACTATGTGTACAGCACTGCGTTAGGAACTCTGTGTCAGGAGAACTTTATTTACAGCACTGCATTAGGAACCCTACATAAGGAACTCATTGTTAAAAGAGAAGGTTTGTAAAGAATTTGAGTTGAAGAGGTCCAAAAGGGAACACTTTGAACCCTTTGTTTAGAGAAGTCCATTAAAAATAAGTCATTAGGAACCATTGTTTAAAGTCTTTGTTTAGAACATTTTTATCACACTCTGCTAAGAAACACTCTCGTAGAAGCTCCATTTGTTTGTAACACTTTGATAGAACACTTTTAGGACGATTAGCATCAAAGCTGAAAAGATCAATGCATTCACTTGCCTATTTTAAACTCTGCTGTTTTGTGTTGTATTAAAGGAAGTTCATCTCTCGCTTCCTCTCTCCCTTCTGCAGGTGCTGATGTCGGTCTGTGGGATTTGACCATTACTAATTCTCCTCAGGGTCCAACTCTTGAGCAGCTGCAGAAAGTAAGACTGGTCTATTGGGTCAGTTTTTCACAGCATATCAATGATCATGTGTGTCATTTGTCATAATGTGTGTGTGTGTGTGTGTGTGTGTGTGTGTGTGTCAGCTCCAGCAGGAGAGGCGTGAAGCTGAACTCAGGGTGAAGAGGGAGGATGAGGAGCGAAAACGTCGGGAGGAGAAGAGAAGGCAGCAGGAGGAGCAGAAGAGGAGAGAGGAGGAGGAGTTGTATAGACGCAAACGCGAGCAGGTACAGAGTCTAATCTCACAAATCGAAACACCCGCTGATTACGTAACCTACACAACGTAGAGTATTTACCACTATAAACATGAGGAGCAAATCAATGCATATGTGTATGTTGAAATCAGTGTGTGCTCACCTGCAGCAGTGTCGTCAGCAGGAGCTCCTCATGAAGCTGCTCCAGCAGAGTCAGCAGCGGGATGTGCAGGGAGGAGCAGGCTGGAGCTCGGTTCAGGCAGGGACGCTTTCTCTGGGGAAATCTCAGGGAAAGAACCTCGGTCTGCTAGAGCAGCAACAGCAGAGAACTCAGCAGAGGGTGAGATGCTCATCGCTACACACACTAGGATTTCACATCATTCTTAGCGTGACTGCATGATTTACACTTGCTGCCTGATTTGCCCATCAGCAAAAGCCTTGAGGTTTTCACTATACCCCACTGAGGACACCAAATTAGCTGCATAGAGTTATACAAGCAACCACCTGGACTTTCATATCCAATGCACTGCATAGCAACACCGTAGCGACCACATGAATTATCATGGCAGCAACCTAGCATTAGCAATTAGCAAAATTAAGAATCTGTACTAGCTGTGCAAACAAAAAATTTACTCAAGCTAACACAAGATTAAAATGTCAAACATTGTGCTTGTAGATTTTAACTTGAGTGTCCCAATTTTTTTCTATCATGTTTTCTAATCCTGATTTTATGAATGTGTGTAGCATTCAATGGGGCAGTGGAGCGACGGCTCAGTGGGAATGTGGACGGGAATGGAAGGGAAGATTAGCAGCAGTAGTAGCAGTATGGGCATCTGGGACGAGGCGCTTAAAAACCAGGCCAACCATTGTAACGTGGGCATGAAGACCAGCATGAGTGCCCCCTCATTCAGGTACATACACACATGCAAAGCTTACAGAAAGCTTAAGACTTTAGGGATAATATTTATATCACAGTATGCTTGCTCACATGCCAATATATAAAGAGCCCCCTTGTGTGCATGTGTGTGTAGTAGCGAGCAGTACATGATCAATCGGAATCGGAAAAGAACAGAGGAAGAGGAGCGACTGCTGAAGCTGTTACAAGGCATGAAGCCTCAGCAGGACGGATTCACCACGTGGTGCGAACAAATGCTGCACGCTCTCAACACCTCAACCAACAACTCGTCCTCCTCTGTGGATGGTAACGCAGCTCACCTCGACACACAGTCATATGTAGATGTGGTTTAGGGGGCATGACGTTAAATATGGAAATATAAAGTGATAAGTCTTTACAGGGAAAAATAATGGGGACAGATTCCTTTCTGTAATAATGTTTTGTTTGTGTGTGTATTTAGTGGCCACCATTGTGGCGTATCTAAAGGAAGTGGATTCACCATACGAGGTTCACGACTTTATCCGCTCATACCTGGGTGACACGGTAGAAGCCAAAGAGTTTGCCAAGCAGTTCCTGGAGCGTCGTGCCAAGCAGAAGGCCAACCAGCAAAGACAGCAGCAGCAGGTCACTATTCAGACATGACTTTGCTTTTATTACAATTCACTGCACGTGTGTGTAAAAACATTTGCCAGTTCCTGTTGTTTTGAGCCATGCATATTAAATACACTAATAAAACTATATCAAGCACATAGCAACTTGCTGGATATCCCTTTTACCTCTTACCAACACCCTTGCAATCATTTGCCTATAGCCACCCATAGCAACCACCCAGATAACCATGTCCACCTTCTACCAACACTTTATCAATCACTGGCCTGTTGCTGTAATCCTAGCAACCAACTGTGATATTATAGCAACCTTGTAAGAAATACCATAGCAGCCTCCTTGAAGTTGGTTAGCATAGCTTAACATTAGCAGCAAAATACACCGGGATACCATCCACTTAACACCTCAGAAACCAGCAAAAAATATCACAGCAACCTTTTACACCTTTAACGTTTAGAAATTTTTCACTGGTTTAAATATTTTAAAAACACTGTATTTTTGTGTGTACAGCTGTGCAAAGAGATCGCAGGACTGAATATGAACTTCCCCTTACAGGTGAGTGTGTACTTAATTTAGTGTTTTGTTTTGTGTGGATTTCACTTTTGCCCTGTATTTATAACACCTGTGGACTTTTTTGCAGTCTGTTTTCCAGACGAATCACATGAGCAAAAGCAGCAGCATGTACAACAGCCAGGGTGGGAAAATGAAAAAACCCAGCACGATGCTCCACTCGGATCCCAGTGTCATCGGTTAGCAACACGCACACACTCCTCATGATATGCTGTAAATTTGTCATTTATCGCTGAACTTCTGTACCACAGCTACCTGGTAAACATATCCACCTTCTAAAAAGACCACCTGAGATACCGTAGCAAGTCCCTAACCCTTTTTGCATTCGGACCAGTTTCATGTAAGAAAATACATCCAGGGGCAAAGGCAGTCCGTGGTCCTGCTGGGGGGGATGTGTATATTGCATTAATATTATACATACGATTTAATTATTTTAATTACATATAATGAAAATGATACTTATCATAATAAATAAACGGGAGCTTAATTTATTGATGCATAGGAAAAAACTACGACTGAGACAAGTGGGGCACAGGCAGAAGTGGTCTTTCATGTCATTTTATTTTTTCGGACCATGAAGACAATAAAATATAAATAATTAAAAAATTCAAAAGTCCATGGCCCGGTGGTTGGGGATCCCTGCCATAGCAACCGCCAGTATGATCATATCTACCACCTACCACCCCATGAGCAACCACCTGCCCAAGGCCACCACGTAAGATACTGTAGCAACCACTATTATAACCATATGCACCTCCTACACAAGGATCTGTCTAACCCATGATGCATTAAGAACAAGATTGGCATACTGTAAATTCATCATTGTTGTTGGAAATATTGAATGAATTTAAGCAGTAGACGTGTGTGTGTGTGTGTGTGTGTGTGTGTGTGTGTGTGTGTGTGTGTGTGTGTATACGTGCACACTGCAGGTTACTCGTTTTTGGGCTCGAGCGATCGGATGATGCTGGGAGAGATGGAGGCAGTGGAGGATTACTGATCCAGCAGAACCTTACTTGAGTATACCTGAGGCCTTAACCTGGAGCAAACTAGCAGACGAATGTGCACTGTTCTCTCCCTCACTCCATCCCTCCCTCCACTCTCTTATGTCTCGCATTCTGGATAATTATGGAGAGTGGATCAGAGGGGCGGTGTGTGTTCGGAGAGAGCTCTCACACCTCTTTGTCAAAGCACCTTAACTAAGCTATTGCACTTTATTACCAGAGTTTCAATATTTGAAATCGAGTGTTTGACTTTATTTTTTTTTTTGTTTTTTTTTTTGTTTTTTTTTTACAAATTCAGAAATGTGTGAATATCTCGATACACACGTTATGTGTAGAACCATTTATATACAGAAGCATATGTGAGTTGCACGAACGTGCACGTGTGTGTGTGTGTGTGTCGGCGTGTGAGGAGGCATTCTTAAAAGACAAACACTGTCGTATTTTCTTTTTTTTTTATAAAAGCTATATAATAAAAAAAAAACTTGAAATTTGCACTTGTTTAAGAAAAAAGTGGGGGGAAAAGTAAACAAAAAAAAAGAATTCGTTTAGGATAATATTTTTGGAGTGTGTGAGCGGTTTGAAGAAAAGTCTGCACAAAGAACTTTATTACAGAGACTTATAAACGAAACGCCATGTTATTATTTTGTTCAAGAAAATTTTTTTATATTTCAACATAGTGTGTGTGAGAGAGCGTGAGGAGATACGAGTGTGTGCTAATTTCCTTTTCAATTGTACAGATTTTTTTTATTATTTTTTTAAAGAGACATATGATAACATGGGACTGTGTGTGTGTCTTGTCAGTGGTGCTGTATTGTTTTTCTCCTCTGTTTTGTTGAGGATGTTTAAGTGTTAGGCCTCGTTCCAATCCCACGTTTTTAACACACCCCCTTGTTGACTTGGCGCCTAGACATAACTGAGTACGAGTAACATTTCAGAGCCTTGGCGAGCCATTTAGCCGTTATTGGTGTGTGGAGCGATTGAGTGCGTAACTCTGAGCGAGCTGATAAGCAGTGTTGAAGTGTTAATAGTGTAGCGCTTCTATTCTTCGTAAACACACCACAAAACTGTGTAACATTTATTTCTCCCTATCCTGGAGGACCACATGTGAACTAATTGCCTTTTGTGTGTGTGTGTGTGTCTAAGAAAGAGACAACCTTACTTTTCATTGTTTCATTGCTGTTTAAGGAAAAAAAGGATTTATTTTTTTATAGTTGCATACAAAGTATTTGAGACTCTTCTGTGATCTGATTTGGAGCACTTTCAAGGCTGCTACCCTTTTGTCATATAGTTCTTGTTTGTTTGGTTTTTTGTTTTGTTTTTTTTTTACAATTATTGTTTTTGGGGAACTTTATTACATTTGAATGTATTCCTAAAATGTGTAACGGAGCATTACGACGAGCCCCGGAGTTTTCACTCATGTCAAAGTCTTGTCGGGCTTCGACACGGGGGAGAAAAGACATTTTCAGAAGGAAACGGAAATGTCCTGCTGTTCTTCCAGAACTTTCTCCAGCAGTGAACCTCGGGCCAATCAGAGCCAAGGATGTGCACCGTGTAGCAGTAGATGCCTTTTTATTTTTTATCATTTTATTTTCATTATTTTAGTTTTTTTTGCAACGAGAATTCAAAGATGGTGCGTGGTTTTTTTTTTGGTTTTTTTTCCTTTCTTCTTTTCACCTTAATATCTTTAAGATGAAGAGACTTTTAAAGCCTGAGGATTATTACTATTGGTTTTCGGTACTTGATCTAGAAGAAAGGAAATGCATTTCTTTCTTTTTTTTTCCTCCTCGTTATGGAGTATATTTTTTGCAAAAGAACAAAAAAAAATGTAAAAAGCAGCAATAAGGACGACACCATGCTCGAGGACATGCTTTCTCATAGCAAAATGGACTGGTGTTCTGGTGGAGTGTTTAAAGTCCTCGAGAGTTGGACACATGTATCGGCCATCTTGGAGAACTAGACTCAAGTTTCTTACACATTTTGAGACAAGGTCTTGTTTGTCCTGCTGCATTCACCATCTTGTAGGAGAGGACTTGAGACTCCTACGGTGTGGAAAAAAGTAAGACTATATCATATGAAGGAAAACTCTAACACCATGTTCTGCAAGAAACTCCTCAGCAGAACAGCTTCTGGAGAACATTCGGGTGTGTTAGACACTTTGATTTAGATGAAAAAAAAAAAAAAAAAAGCACAAGTGACAAGCAGTGATGCTTCCATTACCTGCTGGTCTAGAACCCCAGAGAGAGTAGAAAACCCACTGCCGCAGGTCCTAAAGGAAGAGGAACGAGTGAAACCACAGAGTTTCAGCGTGAGGACAGGTAAAACTCTTTCCTCTTCTTATTTATAGAACTGAAGCTCAAAGAGTAACCAATATACATGTTATTTATACTCTCACATCGGGATTGAATCTGGATTGGCCATTTTCTCCACATGCCACTGTGTGTATATACATATTAATTTTAGTTAATAATTAGTTTTAAGTGTTGGGGTATATTTTTAAGTGATTAATGCTAATACAGGACAGGAGTTTGTTGTTGGTGAGTGTTTACTGCACACATCCATCCACCTCATAGGTGTGTGGCAGATCAAGATGCTGATGAGACAGCATGATTATTGCACAGGTGTGCGTCAGGCTGTAACAATAAAAGGCCACTTTAAAATGTGCACAGATGTGTATAATTCTCTTATAAATTGCTGAGGAATTAAACGTGATCACGCTCTTATTATATTATTTTTTATATATATATTTTCCTGTACCTTGCATGACCTGGAGTGTGTCGTCAGTGTCGGGGTGTGAAGCTCATGACTGTGTCCTGATCCGACTTCTCTTTGTTTTTGTTTTGTTTTTTCTTTTTTTTTTTTGCTGACAGCGTCCCTGTGATCGGAGCCTGCTTTCTCCTGGAAAGAAGAAAGGAAAAAAAGACATCAGAATATCCGCTGTGAGGCTTCCAACACACTGACCTGAATACTCTCGCCTTCACGCTTACCTTCTGTTTCTAAGGCATGTGCCGATAATCGTTCGTTCGATATCATTACAATACTCAAATACGCAAGACTTCAGCATTGTTCCATTTAGTAAAAGCTGAGACTTAGTGTAAATAACAGAAACCACACACTAGCAGCGCCTCTGTGCCAAGAGGAAGCCTGGATCAGTTCACAGTGACAACTGCAGGTAATCATTTCTGGCCAAAGTGGAAAGAAAATTCTACCGGGAATAGAACGAAGAAAAAAAAAATGTATATCAGCACATGCCAACTATTTTCATTCTTTCTTCCTGCTTCATTTCTTTTACTTTAAATGTCCTCTTCATGGTCATCTATAAAGGGCAGGGCTTAAGTTAAACCTGATCATGGCATCAACACTATATTTTAGCATGCTAACCAAGTTGGTGTTTGTTTTATGAAAACGTCCATGTTATGGGTTATAAAAGTTTAATTCATTTTCAACCAGACCTACGGTATGTGAGGTAACATTAATACTAGCAAGCATTCTCGTAGCTGGCTGGTCAAGCTGACCAAGAACGATTTGATTTTAAGCTCTGCCCTTTTTGTGTATATAATGTACAATTTTCTTTCTTTTTCTGAGAAATGTCCCCCTTTTTGTATTTTGTTGCCATGCCTTAAACTGTACAGCAGACCATTTTATCTCGACTTGCTGGTTCACAAAGGCGAGTGTGTGTCAACAGTCGGAATGCAAACACGCCCTCATCTGGGGGCGCCCCCCTCAGCTCTGTATATACAGTTTCCATGCTACAGCAGTTTTAAGGTATTATTAAAGATTTTGAGAGCAATTTTTAGCAAAAAAAAAAAAAAAAGGATGATAGCCCCGCCCATTTTCCATTCCTTTATCCAGCAGCTACAGCAGAGAAGTGATACGGAGGGCGGGGTTTGTGGAGTTTGTGCTTTGAGAAGAACAAAGTATGATAAACAGAAAATAAAGATTTTAAAGATTGAAATGGTTTCCTGGTTGGGTTATTTTTTTTTTTTTTAGTTTGCTTTACTTTATAAAGATGGCAAGCCTAGCATATGTATATCCTTAGAATAATTTTTTAAAGGAAGTGTAGAACAGTCAATACTTTTTATATTATGATGAATTATTCAGTCAAGTTTTTTTGATAATGCAGGTGCTGGTAAAGTGAGTGTAGTTTTGCTGATTGTCCACAAGAGGGCACATTAATAAATTAAATCGATTAAATCCCAAAGGGTGCTTTTTGGGCTGTCATTGAAGCAAACTATATTGATATATAGCCATTTTTAAAAATCGGATTAATATGGGGAATAATAAATGAACAATGAGCACAGCTAAATACATTTAAACACTGAGAAGTCATTCATTACAAACACCACATATTTTTACCCTGATTATCATTATCAGCTGATGGAAAGGTGTGGGATGAAGTCAACAAGTTACATTTAAGACCAGCTCTTGTTTCCCATGCAGTTCAGATATTCATTCATTTAACACAAATGAAAATGTACACCGCAAAGTCTTACCTTGTATCATAAATTAAATCCATACACCTGTCCTTCTAGACAAATACGTTATTTTGATGTGGAACTGTAGTGTAAATATCCATAAACTATTTCCTTTTCGACAGCTGTGAAATTTTAATTCTGGCTAACAGCAGAAGGAACTGGGGAGTCATCAGTTCTTGGGCTCTTGCAGGGTTCTCGCCTGCCATTAATGGCACATTTATCGATAGCAACATGACTAAATATCTTTCTACCGTAGTCACACCAAAAACGCTATTATACTTAATCACCACTTGATGGAGCCAAAGGTAGGTTTTCCTGGTAATGCAGTAACTAGTCGGCTTAATTGAGTAAATAAAAACGTATTTTGGAAGGTGCAGGGCCATAATAATATATAATAGTAATAATAATTCAAATTAAATTAAATGTATAAAAATGTCCTACCTAAGAAACGCTATTATACTAAATCACCACTAGATGGAGCCATGGTTCGGTTAATTAAATTAAGCCTTAATTTAAAAAATTAATTAGAAAAAATATATAAATTTTAGAAAGAAAAAGCGACAATAAATTATATTATTACTAATAATTGGGGAAAAAACACCGAAATTCGTGAGTTCCGCTTAGAAATAGGGATCCAAAAAAAATAAAAAAAACCCCTTAGTGATTCATTTCATTTCTTACGTTCCCGAATCGCCCATCGTCGTCAGTAGCGCGCGCGCTGAGCGGGACACGCACCGGAGCCGCGCGAGCTCCTGCCGTGAGCCGAACGTTTCGCTGGTTTCCACGCGTTTTCACTGTGATGCACTGGAGGAACCAGCGTCTCTCACCTGACGGACATTTGCGACCTTTTATATTTTGGAGCGAGCAGCGGCGTGAGACAGAAGCGTCCACGTTCATCTGTAGAGGTAAAGGTGAAGCAGAACTTTTCCTCGCTGTCTGGATGATCATCAGATCTCCACCGACATTTTACACTTCGTCTTGAGCTTCTTGAAATTTGTTTTAGGGAACTTCAAAATTACAGAAATTCTCCTAAGAACATTTTTGAGGAGAAACTCGGTGAAGATTGAACCTTACCTTCTTCTCATATGGGAATAATCTGGATTTAATAAAATTTTACTTTAATATGGAGAGCTTTCTGGGACGTTTTCTTCTATTTTCTCTCTTTTGACACCAAAAAACAGAAGGACCACCACGTTCCTCTGCCGAGGAGCTTATTGTGAGGAACGTCAAATTCTTGAAGCTCTACAGAGTCTGCTCTGCTCTCTTTTAAAGCTTCTCAGATGTGTAAACTTTGCTAATTCTCGTTTCACATCTGGCACAGGATTGATCCAACTTCATGGTTATTAAAGGACCTCAAACTGCTCGCAGATTCGACAATTTGAGGAACCGTGTTGGTGTCACTAAACATTTTATGAACCGTAATATTTCCGAAAGATCTCATGAACCTGGTCATGTCTAACAAGCTCTGAAGGATGTGATTTCAATTCATGCCCTGAAGGATCTCACGAGCTTCGTTTCAAGGATAATGAACTTTGTAGAAGCCTCATGAACTCGCACTGAATTTCGAACACTGCTGAACTGCATGTGCGATCCTCCTCAGGTTTTTGCAAGATGGAGAGAGGAGCTCAGAATCTCATGGAACGTCCACATGGGCTGACGGTCTTAGTTGTATTTCTCATGGAGAGCATAATGGTCACAGCAGTCAACCTGGAGCCCATCTACTGGAACTCCTTGAACAGTAGGTATGTGATTACCCCAGTCATCAACAGGAGATGAGAATCTCAAGAACATGCTTCCCAATTCTGTCTTTCCACAGTCCAGGTCTCTGCACTTGAGATATAATTTACTTTGGAGTTTCTGAGACAAACACGAGATCAGACCGAACTGTGGTTTTCTGACGTTAGAGGTAAATGATACTCTGTTGTCTGTCATCTATATACATGCATCCTGGTTTTGTAGGACCTCATAAGATTTGAGCGTGGAGCCACAGCAAAATAGACGACTTTCCTATTACATGCTGCATGTTTCCAAGTGTTCTATTCCTCCTATACTGCTGCAATTTGCTTGTGAACTCAATGACGTATGAGGTTTAACATTTTACTCATTTATTGTTATGTTTAATGTTGTGGAACCTCCATTAAAGAAGTTCCTTGGAGCTAACAAGACAGAAAAAACTATCAGTGTGACACCAGAAATCTTCACCTCTAATGATTTTACCTCTAACTGTTAGAAAGCTCTGACACTGGAGACTCCTTAAATATTACACATTCTTTTCATAGGTGTTTATGTAGCTGTCGCTATACAAACAACAGTCAATGACCAATCACAATCCAGAACTCTTCAGCACTGTAAACAACGTTATCTACAGCGAGAAATTTAGATTTTTATCAAATCGTTCATTAGCCGTTAGCGTGTTTCTACAGGACCGGAATAAAAGAGGGCCGAGCAGTCATCACCTAATCGTCTACCGGAGGCAAGTAGAGTCATCCTGTGTCTGGGATGGTATTCGTGATGTTTGTGTTTTGGTGCTAACAAAAATATTTTCAAACACAACATCGGAATTGCGAAGAGAGAGAAGATGGAGGGATGGATCGTGATGAAGAAGCTCGAGCACAAACTTGGCAAGATGTTCCTTGGGTTCTTGAAAAGGTCAACGTGTTTACTCACGTCCCAGCACACTCTCGCACACGCTCTCACACACATACACACACACACACACACACATGGAACAACTCTGCTTTGCATTCTAATTCTAAGGCTTCACATGCAGCCGGAAATGCCGAGGCATTTTAGAGGTAAAAGGTTGAGATGTCCTCCATATTGGAGTTGAACGAACGTGAGATTCGGAAGAACAAATGAATCAGGGTGTTTTTTTGTTGTTGTTGTTTTTTTGCATTTTTTAAACAATCCATTGGTTTCTGTCAGTAAGAACAGAGCGCTGCTCTGAAACAAACTGTACGTTTTTTTTTTTTTTTTTTTTTTTTTGAACTAGAGAAAAAAACGAAAAGTGCCTTATTTGCAAAAAGATCCATCACTGCAGCGGCAAAGGAAGAAAGACCAAGCTCACAGAATAAGTCTTCATCACAGAACCCATTCGCTCTAGAGCTCGGATACGCAATAAAAAGGGCAGAGGTTTTGCTGTTTCTGCAGATATTACTGGCACTTCCGGTGCCAGAAAACATGCAGGATGATCTCACACAGGTCTGTGTAAAGTGTTTGGATTTGGAATCTTTAGCACTCGTCCTTGTTTTCATCCTCGTCCTTAATGTACATCACATCATGCGTGTCTTCTTCCTACATCGTGATTCCTTTATTTACCTTTAGAGTGTTAAGCAAGAAACAGAGATGTGGAAAGTCTGAAAAAGTTTGAGAAGGTCTTTCTGATGTAGATAGTAGGAGAACTCGGGATGATGTTGATGGCAATACGTTGCAATTCTTGAACAACAGTTCTTTTCATTACATCTGTACTTGTCACGAATTGGGGACGTCCGTGCAGACTCGTCCCAGATAAAATAACACCAGTGATATACTTGTGGGGGGAAAAAAGGTAGAAAGGATCCTCCTGATAAACCAATCCTGTGCAGCACGTGGTCCGAATTTTCTTTAGTTCCCCAGTCACATTATATCCTACCATTTCCTGTTTGGCGCATCAAATCTGATAAGCATGGTTTCATCGTTTCGCATCATAAACATGATCTTATAGTAAATGTGTACAGAGATGTTACAAAGACAGATTAAGCTAGCATTGAGTAAGTGTATGTAGATAGTACATAGAAAATCTGCTAGTGCATAGCTAAGATTTGTGATACTAATAAATAATTCAACAAGGGTTAGGGTTTGGGCTTCCCCTAACAATATCCCTAACCATAAACCCTATCTCTAAACCCCCAACCATAAACTCATCCCTAAACCCCTAACCATAAACCCTATCCCTAAACCCCCAACCATAAACCCTATCTCTAAACCCCCAACCATAAACCCATCCCTAAACCCCTAACCATAAACCCTATCCCTAAACCCCCAACCATAAACCCTATCTCTAAACCCCCAACCATAAACCCTATCCCTAAACCCATAACCATAAACACTAAGCCCACTATCCCTAAACCCTATCCCTAAACCCCAACCATAAACCCTATCCCTAAACCCCAACCATAAACACTTGACTCAAACCCCAACCATAAACCCCTAACAATAAACCCTATCCCTAAACCCCCAACCATAAGCACTCTCCCTACACCCCTAACCATTAACCCTATCCCTAAACCCCTTAACCATAAACCCTATCCCTAAACCCACAACCATAAACACTTTCCCTAAGCCCCCAATCATAAACACTCTCCCTAAACCCCCAACCTTAAACACTAAGCCCAAAATAAATAGTATGTTGCCTATTTTACATACATTTTAAAACTACAATTTGCATTTTAGTTGACTTTTAAGATTTTGTTAAATGTACTGTAAGGGGTGTGTGTGTGTGTGTGTGTGTGTGTGTGTGTGTGTGTGTGTGTGTGTGTGTGTGTGTGAGAGAGAGGGAGAAAGAGAGAAAGACCAAGAACAAACTCCAGCAGAGGGAATTCGTGATACTACTTCAGGCTTAGTTGCACATGAATAATAAATTGCTCGATTCAGTGAAGGTGAATCAGTTCATCCGATGGATGATGATGATGGACACCATAGAGGGAGCAGAGTGTAAGGAAGTGATGTGATACAATATCGAAGCAGAATATTAGTGGGTACACATGTCCAGTGCTCAAGTGAATACTTTAGTCTTGCGCTGGAGCAAAAGTGTTGTCGATGCTAATATATCATGGACGTCGTAGCCACCAGTTTGTCCTGTCATGCAGCTTTGTGGAGTTGCTCAGTGTCTTAAACAGACAGGCAGAGCATGAAACCTTGCACTCAAATCACCCTTTCTTTCCTCACAGTACATCATTCGGTGTCACTTAGGGAAGACTGGAATCATTTGAGTCTTTTGAATCAAATGTTATTTTTCAGTGATTTCACACAGCAAACTCGATTTTTGTTTAAAATGCAATTTTTTGCACTTTTGGCTCGTTTGCTTTTTTAAATATTTTTCACTTCTTGTCAAACCCACACGCATGTTTCCTGCATGTTAGACTGAAAGACACCCACTGAACTTCACTAATTCACTGAACAGCACAGGAGTGAACCTGTGAGCAAACAATTTACTCGTTCAAATACTGATTTCAGTGACCAACTGTGGAGTCAAACTCAAGTCATGACCAAAAGGATTTCTAGATACAAACACTGATCTTCTGAGGCAAAGTCTGCACTAATAATTTGTTTGAAAATGCACATTTTTCTCTCCGTTTTGGCCTTTCGTCCACACAGAGACAGCATCTTCAGTCAACAAAAACGTAGCTTTTTAAAAAACGCTTTCCAAATTGGATACATTTGAAAACGGTTAGTGTGGACTGTAAAAAACGGAGGCATTCGAACGCGATCATTTACATTTTTAGTCACATGACGGTGCCTGTCCTACGCATAGCCGTGAGGTTTCAAAGACCTGGAAAAAAGTGAATGATGAAATGATGCAGGTCAAAGCATCTAAAGTTTTGCTCGTGTGCAGTACAGGGATGTCAGCGTTTTTGGACTTTTTAGTGTGGATGAGCAACTTTTTGGAAATGATTGAAAAGTGTGGAGGTGGAGCGTTTTTTAGAAAAAAATGGCGTTTTTAAATGTATCCGGATGTGTAGACGTAATCTGAAAGTGAGCCATGACCAAAAGATTTCCTGATTCAAACACTTTGGTGCTGATCAAAAGAAGAATGAAACTCTATCAGGACTAAAAATAAGTGACTGGTTAAAAATATATCCATTGATTTCCAGACGAAACTAAATCTTGGTCGTGACTAAAACGGTTTAATACTGAGTAAATGAGAGACAGAGAAGCAAATCTCGGTCTTGAACAAAACGATTAACAACTCAAGGAGGCATAAGGGTTCAACACAAACGTGAGTAAAAAAAACTCTCAACCAACAATTCAGTTTACATTCACATTATTTGTCTGTATAAAGTCTCTGTTTGACCAGGGACCCTGTCTGGAACAAACTACTGAACAAACAGATCGGTTTATGCTTTGATACTTATTTATTCACCCAACTGTCTCGTATTACTTCCCTGAAATGTTTGCAAACGAAAACTTTCTTGAAAATTATTTAGTGCTGTTGTTCCTGCAGACCTTTGGCCGTGTACGAGTGTGTCCTTACAGAGGTTCTGATAGCTTTTGTACAATGCACTGTACTACTTGACCCCAGCTTAGAGAGTTTGTGTGTGTGTGTGTGTGTGTGTGTGTAATCCTCCATCCTCCAACTCCTCTATTCATAGAGAATGATCAATCATCAGCAAGCCTGTTCAGGGATTTAATACACACACACACACACCTCGTTGCTTCTGTCATCTGTTCATTTTGGCATCTTTTAACACTTTCACTTTGTTCTTGCCTCATTTCATTACCTCCTCTTTTCACTTTTTGCTCCAAGAGGTTGAAGATACCTAGCGAGAGATCACTAACTCCGGCGTGACAGCCCCAACACTAGCCTAGTGTGAGAACTCTAGCCCAGTAAGAGAATGCTGAACTAATAAACGTAGCTGCTGTGCCTCTCTGTAGCTACGTTGTTGCGTCTGGTGGGTGGAGTCTGAATCCAGCATGTTCATCAATAGGAATGCTTGGTCTCTCGATTCCTATATGTCTGTCTCTCCTTCTCTCTCTTTCTAAACAGGAAATTCTGACAGATTCACTTTCTTCCCCTCAAATCATTTCCGACTCATCTTTAACTGCTGTCGTTTCGGTTCCTAGTTCTTAATCACGTTATCGTCTCGGTCTGTCTCTTTTCTCGATCTCCAACTCATCTGTCTGTCTGTCTCTTCTCTCTCTCTCTCTCTCTTTTTCTTTCTCTGTCTCCCCATGCACACACTCACGTACCGCTCAGACTGTCTGACATTTTATTCACAAACGTTAAAGAGAATGAGAATCGGCCAAATCCCCCAGTGATGCTGTACGTGTGTGTGTGTGTGTGTGTGTGTGTGTGTATGAGTGTGTGTAAGAGAGAGAGAGAGAGAGAGAGAGAAATGATGGAAGCAAGACAGATACTAGAAACAGAGGTGGGGGGGTGGAAGTTATTTTATGTGGCTGTCCTCCAGACAGAGCCGTTTATTTTTAGAGTTATCTGTTACCTTTTCTTATTGAGTGTTTTTGTGTCATCACATTAATCATCTCAGTCCTGTCGTCGTGTCGTGTCGTGTCGTGTGTGTGTGTGTGTGTGTGTGTGTGTGTGTGTGTGTGTGTGTTCAGCAACAGGAGTAACATCAGCTATGAGCTTACAAAATGTATAAACATTCCAGACTCCAGATATTTACCTTCCTGTGGTTTTCTCTGACATGCTGTTGCTTTTTAGCTCACCACAGTTGTAAAGATTTGCTAGTTGAGTTTCCATCACCTTCATTCTCATCAGAGTGACAGAACTGTTTTTATAATATTTCAAAATATAGTACAATAGTACAATAGTACTGGGACTATTTATGTTTAAGACTTTACGACTGAGACTTTAACAACTCCATATTTCTCTTCAAACCTACTTCTATAATCAGCAGGTAACTTGTGTGGCACTGCTAAGTGTGTGTGTGTGGGTGTGTGTGTGTGTGTGTGTGTGTGTGTGTGTGTGTGTGTGTGTGTGTGTGTGTGTGATAAGTATGTTTCAGTGTGTGGTTTAGTCATCGCTCAGGAATGTGCAGATTATCTGCAGCACTGAGGCAATTACACAGCATCGATAAACACATTAAAGAACACTCGGTGACCACTTACCATAATCTTACACACACACACACACACACACACACACACACAAACGCACAAAGGTTAGCTCATAGATTCTCAACCTCGTCATCAGCCTTGCTTCAGTTCAAAGTTCCCTTTAAACCTACTTTACAGCAGACCACATCGACAAACCTGGAGTTTTTCACAACAATTCGGTGTTAAATATCGGCTGTGTGCACACTGGAGTGTGTGGTGCAGTGTCTGACGTAAAGGGCACTGTGATTACTACCAACATGTGATGGACATCGCTTCCTGGGGTTTCAAAAAATATCCTGAAATCACATAAAAGCAGCATCAGGGACGATAAAGCCAAATCACCAGAACATTAACTACAGGGTTATTGCTCCATCTCTCTCAGGTTCTTTCATTCTCTCTCTCTTTCTCTCTCTCTTTCTCTCTCCCTCTCTCTCTCCATTTGTCTCTCTCGCCTCATCTGTCTGTCTTTCCCTCCCACTTTCCACGTGTGTCTCTGTCTCTCCCTCTGGGAATGTCTTTCAGAATCACTCTTTGTCATTTTGTGTCTCTTCTACCTTTGGTGATACATGCACGTCTCTCTCTCTCTCGCTCTCGCGCTCTCTCTCTCTCTTTCTTTTTTTTTCCCTGGGTTATCTGGATGTCTACTTGTCCTGATTGACCAAAGGGCTTGTGGTGTTTGAGCGTGGGTAGAAGAGAAAAATTGAGCTGGGAATAAAAGGGCAGACATGGCATTAAACCCACACACAAATATCAGCCTGTCAATCAAGGTTTCCATGGTTACTCAGTCTTTCTCAGCCTTTCCTCAGTCAGTACAGCGTCCATGCTGTTTGAAGCTTTCCATGGCCTCTTTTTATTTAGCTGAACTCTGACACGCTCCTGAGGACTCCAGAGGTAAAAGGTCGGAATTATCCCTTTGGGGTTAGAGAGCGTTCAGGGTTGTGACCTCATATACAGTGGTGTGAAGAAGTGTTTCCTGATTTCTTATTTTTTTGCATGTCTGTCACACTTTAATGTTTCAGATCATCAAACTAATTTGAATATTAGTAAAATATAACACTAGTGAACACAACATGCAGTTTTTAAATGAAGATTTTTATTATTGAGGGAAAACTAAATCCAAAACTACATGGCCCTGTGTGAAAAAGTGTTTGCCCCTAAACCTAATAACTGGTTGGACCACCCTTAACAGCAATAACTGCAATCAAGCGTTTGCAATAACTTGCTATGAGTCTGTTACAGCGCTGTGGAGGAATTTTGATCCATACATCTGTGCAGAATTGTTGTAATTCAGCCACATTGGAGGGTTTTTGAGCATGAACCACATTTTTAAAGTCATTCCACAGCATTTCAATAGGATTCAGGTCAGGACTTTGACTAGGCCACTACATTTAGTTTTTTTTCAGCCATTCAGAGGTGGACTTGCTGGTGTGTTTTGGATCATTGTCCTGCTGCAGACCCCAAGTTTACTTAAGCTTGAGGTCACGCACAGATGGCTGGACATTCTCCTTCAGGATTTTTTGGTAAACAGCAGAATTCATAGTTCCATTTATCACAGCGAGTCTTTCAGGTCCTGAAGCAGCAAAACAGCCCCAGACCATCACACCACCACCATATTTCACTGTTTATATGATGTTCTTTTTCTGAAATGCGGTGTTTTTACGCCGATGGGACACACACGTAATGGGACACACACCTCCTAAAAAGTAACTTTAGTCTCGTCATTCCACAGAGTATTTTCCCAAAAGTCTTGGTGATCATCAACATGTTTTCTGGCTTTTGATCTTTTTGCATTTTGCAGCAGTTTTCGTCTTGGAACTCGTCTTGGTGAATAATGGCTCTTACTGTGGCTACATCACTAAAACTGAGACTGAGGACACACCTCTTTCTCTGAGACGGACAGATAGACAGGGAGCTGCAGCTCTCTTCCTTAGAGAGACAAACAGAAAGACTAATGCCACACTACTCTCTGAAACTAAGACTAAAGCCGTAACCCTCTTCCTGAGAAAGACAATCAACCCTCTTCCTGAGACAGACAGAGGCCACACCTCTTTCCCAATAAAGAAAAAAAAGCAACATCCTCTTCTTCAGACAGACATACAGAAAGAAAAAAGCCATACCCCTCTCCCAGTAAAAGAGACAGAGGCTACACCCCTCTCCATGAGACCAACGAACAGAGGCCACATTCCTCTTTCTCAAGACTCAAAATTTTCTTTCCTCCCTCTCTCCCTCTTCTCTCTCTCTCTCTCTCTCTGCAGGTTTGGAGATGAGCGAGGTTACGTGCTGTACCCTCAGATGGGGGACCGTTTGGATCTGGTGTGTCCTGCCTCCTCGTCCCTGCCACATTACGAGTTTTATAAGCTATATCTGGTGTCGGAGCGTGAACAGGCAGACAGGTGTGACCTGAGCAAAGACTCCAACCTGCTGCTCACCTGTGACAAACCCAATGCCGACACACGCTTCACCATCAAATTCCAGGAGTTCTCCCCCAATCTGTGGGGCCACGAGTTCAAGAACCTGCACGACTACTACATCATAGGTGTGGGCTCACGGTTCTAGTTTTCTAAATGGGTTCTTACCTGGGACACTGTCTGCAATTAACCTCTGACCTTTAACGTAACCGGTCAGTGTTGTGCCTTTATGTGTGTGTGTGTGTGTGTGTGTGTGTGTGTGTGTGTGTGTGTGTGTGTGTGTGTGTGTGTGTGTGTGTGTTGGGGTGGGGGTGGTGGGGGGTTGGTGTGTGTGGGGTGTGAGAGACCTTTACAGGAGCATAACTGGTAGCTGAAGGAGCTTGATGATGTCATGGGCTAAATGCATTAATATCCCTATACTGCACCTGAGTGTGTGTGTGTGTGTGTGTGTGTGTGTGTGTGTGTGTGTGTGTTCACGCGTAGGTGTATATTGCTTCCTTTGGGAAATCATTTTTAATTAACCTATTGTGGCTTTTAGTAATTTATACAGTATGGTGGTAATGAGCTGGAGCAAAGAGGATTTGTGTGTGTGTGTGTGTGTGTGTGTGTGTGTGTGTGTGTGTGTGTGTGTGTGTGTGTGTAGCCATTATGTTTTAGCTGAAGCTGGAGGCCTAATTGGCGGTAATGGGTCTCAGAGGCACAAAGGCACTGTGGAGGAGGGGTGTGTGTGTGTGTGTGTGTGTGTGTGTGTGTGTGTGTGTGTGTGTGTGTTTGAGAGGGAAAGAGAGTGAAAAACTATTTGCATTTCTGTCTTACTCAGCACTTAAATAGAAAATTTCATATCATGCACACACACACACATATATATATATATATATATATATATATATATATATACACATACACCTCTGTCCAAAACACCTCTGGCCACACCTCCTTCACTGTTTGAATAAGGATTGATACAGAGGCCATGCCTCCTTCACAGTGAGACTGAAGGGTGATAGAGGCCACGCCTCCTTCACAGTGAGACTGGAGGGTGATGCATAGGCCATGCCTCCTTCACAGTGAGACTGATGGACAGTGTAGAGGCCACACCTCCTTCACAGTGAGACTGATGGACAGTTGCTAGAGACTCAAAGCACTTTTGTACGTCGATCTGGATAAGGGTGTCTGCTAAATGCCGCAAATGTACATGTAAAATGTGTAGAGGCCACACCTCCTTCACAGTGAGACTGAGAGGTGATACAGAGGCCACACCTTCTTCACAGTGAGACTAAAGGGTGATACAGAGGCCACACCTCCTTCACTGTGAGACTGATGGACAGTATAGAGGCCGCACCTCCTTCACAGTAAAACTGAGGAGTGATACAGAGGCCACACTTCCCACACTGTGAGACTGATAGACAGTATAGAGGCCACACCTACTTCACAGTGAAACTGAGGAGTGATACAGAGTCCACACCTCCTTCACTGTGAGACTGATGGACAGTGTAGAGGCCATGCCTTTTTCACTGTGAGACTAAGGATTGATACATAGCCCACGCCTTCTTCACAGTAACACCGAGGGGTGATAGAGGCCACGCCCCCTTCACAGTGAGACTAAAGGGTGATACAGAGTACAGACTCCTTTACAGTGAGACTGACCAATGGTACAAGGGCCAACCCTTCTTTTCAATGACATTGACAGGCAGTACAGAGGCCACACCTCCTTGTGAAACTGTTTAAATATTTCAGAGGCCACCCCTCCTTTACAGTGAGACTGATGGGCAGTTCAGAGGCCACTCTTATATAGTGCACACTCTTTAGAAAGTGGTGTTAGCTAGTCAGCTTTGTAGTTAGCAACAAGTAAGCTTTCTTGGTTACCATGGTCACATCCTATGCCTGTGACTCCATCCCAAACCACACCCTGGTGCATTAAATAGTCTGTCAAAATAATATGCTGACAGAGTAAGTTATTCTGATACACTCTTTAGCACAGCAGCATGCGGTTTGGGCTGTATACTGTTTTTAATGTCTGATAATTTATTGGGAAGCCGTGGGTGCACTTGTAGTTGTGTGTGTATTTCTAGTAGATTTTTTAAATGTGTGTATGTGTGTGGGAGGGAGAGAGAGAGAGAGAGAGAGAGACTGAAAATGGATATGAACTGGCTGTATTCCAGTAGGCTTTTGGGAGTACGAGCCCTCAGAATGTTTCTTATAAAATGTTCGATAGCTGGGCATCAGGAGTTTACCATGGATCTCTCCTCACTCACACACACACACACACACACACACACACACACACACACACACACACACACTTCTGCCACTTGCCAAGGAGAGGTACCAGTGTGTTTAGGTTTGAAATGTGTGTGCACAAGAGTTTGTTTACTCTCATAGTGAAGATGTGGGATTTTTTAATTTTCCTGTGTGTGTGCGTGTGTGCGTGTGTGTGTGTGTGTGTGTGTGTGTGTGTGTGTGTGTGTGTGTGTGTGTGTTGGGGTAAAAGCTTTAATTATTCAAGTGTGTTTTGATTTATTTATCAAGGTTAAGCTGAAGTAACAGAAGAGATTAACTTGGTGTGGGTGTGTGTGTGTGTGTGTGTGTGTGTGTGTGTGTGTGTGTGTGTGTGTGTGTGTGTGTGTGTGTGTGTGTGTCTGTTTCAGTAGCTACATGAGGTCTCTGTTTCAGTGTTGTAACTTAAATGGAACCTCAGAAGGCATTATGTTTAAGATGGCCATTGTTTTTTGGGTTAACATGAGTGAGCTTTCTGAGTTAATTTTACACAAAGGTGATAGTAAAAAAAAAACAAATAACAAAACCATGAACATAACCGAGACAAATCTCATAAGTCTAAATCAGTCAAATCAGTTCAGGAGTCAGTAAGCAATCCAGTGAGGAGATTTAATAAGTGACTTTTTATTTATTTTATTTATTTACTGTATAAACAAAAAACCTTAACATTTATTTATGTACAAATGTGTGAAGTGTATTTAACACTGAATAACCTTGTTAATGAGATCAAATATATATAAATAAATATATTCAATATAAATATATATATATATATATATATATATATATATATATATATATATATATATATATATATATATATATTGAAAGAAAACATGTCAAACTGAGTGAACGCTTCAGTAAATGGACCATTCTGGATGCTTTGAACAATGTGTTAATGAAGTAAAGTCAGTGAAGTGCAGCTCGGTCCTAACCAGCACAGTAACAGCTCAATGTATGAGTTGGTGAATGAGGAGCTACATGTCCAATTTACCATTTCGTAATAAAACTGTAAACTGCAGTGAGGAAACCAGGGAAGGAATCGGAATACCAATCATGAAGTAATAAAATGCTCTGAATGACTCTCTGAACAAGTCTGAAGACAAACTGTAGCTGCCAAACCTTTGTAGTGTGTGGGTGTGTGTGTGTGTGTGTGTGTGTGTGAAAAAGAGAAAGAGAGAGTGAGAGAGAAAGAAATAGAGAGAGAGACTGTGTATGTGTGTTTGTGTGTGAGAGAGAGAGAGGCCCTGTGTGTGTTTATCTGTTTGTTCACTTTTGTGTGTGTGTGTGTGTGTGTGTGTGTGTGTGTGTGTGTGTGTGTGTGTGTGTGTGTGTGTGTGTGTGACTGTGTGTTTGTGTGTGTGTGTGCGTGTGTGTGTGTGAAAAAGAGAAAGAGAGAGAGAGTGTGCATGTGTGTATATGTTTATGTGAGAGAGACAGTGTTTGTGTGTGTGTGTGCACGCGTGTGTTTGTATGTATATGTGAGAGCAAGACATTGTGTGTGTGTGTGTGTGTGTGTGTGTGTGTGTGTGTGTGTGTGTGTGTGTGTACAGTGATGCGGTTGAATAAGTAACACGACGCGACATGCCGCCTCCTGAACTAGGTCAACAAACGGAGCAGCGCACAACAGTTGGGGTGTGTGTTAGAGTCTGTGTTTATCTACATGTCTGAGTCTTCAGCTGTGTTCACATCATTATCACACGTGTGTCTGTCATCTGGTCTGATTTTAACTCTGTGTGTGTCAGTGCATGTGTGTGTGTAATTGTGTGTGTGTGTATGTGTCGTAAGGGTCGTGCTGAAAGACTCGCAGACTAATTGGATCAGTTTTACACAGTGATTCATTAACCTTCTGACTGTTGCAGCTGCTCATGCAGTCATCACACAGACACACACATGCACACACACACCTCTCTCGGCTCACATGTCTGTCAAAAGAGGCTTTATTGGCCCTTTAATGTGTGTGTGTGTTTGTGTGTGTGTGCGCGCGTGCGTGCGTATATATGTGTGTATATGTCTACAGTCAGTTATTGTGCTATGATAGTAAATGAGGCTTATCATTCTTTAAAAATGCATTAAATGCCACGATGAAACATTTACTAAAGTGTCTATTAAATCAATTCCTGTGAAATGAAATTTTTATTATATTTTATATTTCAAATTAAATGAACAAACAATATTATTAAAAAATGACACTGTTTGTTCAGTAAACTTCAAACGTTTCTGGCAAATTTTTTGACATTCTCCCCTGAAGTCCAGTCCCAGAGCTTACAGGCACTGCTGAAGCTTGTGTGCCAACTGGTATGTGTTAGGTGTTTGTGCATTTGTTTGTGACCTATAATTTTGGATTATTTATTCATTGTGTTTCACCGCGGAGGGGGGACCTTCTTTCGATTTCGGTTGTCTTTTATGTCTTTCTCTGTCCAGGTGATTCCAAACTGCTTATATTCAGGTCTGGAATGTAAAAGCCAGTCCATGACTGTCTGTGTTCTATCAGCTGTCTTTCTCTCCAAATATGATTCCTCTGCATTAGCAGTGTGCTTGGGGTTGTTTTAATAATGCTGTTTTCCTGCTATCCTGATTAATTAAAAACTTGTCTGTAATTTACAGCATTCATGATACCATCACTTCAGACAATAACACCACTGGCAGAAATGCAGCCCCCAAACCACAACACACCCTCCACCATGTTTCACCGAAGGCTGCAAGCACTCATTCTTCCATCTTTCTCCAGCTCTTCTTCTTACATACTGTAATTTTCAAACTTTAATTCGTCACTCCATAAAACTCTTTTCCAATTTGATCTTCATTACAATCTTCATTCAAATGAACCTTTTCAACTTTTCAAAAAAATGGTGCCTTGGCTTCTACCCATTTGAATACACATTTCATGATCAAGCTTCTTCATACTGTAGAATTTACTTAACATACTTCTGAAGCTGCCAGATGCTGAGCCGGGTCCTTGCTGGCCATCTGTCTCTCAAAGAAGAAACTCTGAGAAACCTCTTCATCAGATTTTGACAGTTTTCTTGGTCTTTTAGTCCATTATTTGTCCCTGACAAAGAAATGAAATCAGCAAATGCAGTGATCTTTGGCATTTTGAATCGAATGATGTGATTAACAGTATTTTTATTAGCAAGTTCCAGTGGATGAAACTCATACAACATGTGTATGTCATGCTCAAACATGTCTGCTGTAATAGACCCTCTTCACAGCAGTGATTTTAATATGAATTAGTAGGACAATATAGGTATTGCAATGACATTAATTGGGGTTCCATTTCATTTAGATTGACAAGAGCCAGGTTCATGCAGTTGCTCAAGTCTAAGGGGAGGTCACACTAAATTTTTTACACTTTAGTCTTAGTCTATAAAAGTTGTTTTGAAGTTTTTTACTGGTTTTTATTTCTGCAGACAAATTTAATGTACTTTCTGGTTGTATAGTTATTTTAAAATTTGCCCTTCCCTGAGTTTAATGACCACCAGCCACCACTGGTGCTAACAAAACAACGAATTTATTGGTGTGTGAGGGAGTTCGAGATTAAGTTTCCTCACCAGCTGTTCATTACTGACAGAACAATAACAATAAAGAACATGCAAAGACAGAGTGAGAGACACTGTGTGTGTGTGTGTGTGTGTGTGTGTGTGTGTGTGTGTGTGTGTGTGTGTGTGTGTGTGTGTGAGAGAGAGAGACGGAGACAGACAGACAGACAGACAGAAAGAAAGAAACTTATATCTTTCTTTGTGTGAAGGTTGTGTGAAGGAAAGCACTTTTTTCTTTTTTGGCAGCATTTAAAATATTCATCAGAAACAACTAAATCTAATAGGTTTTTATACCATTCATTTCAAAACCGCATGTTTATACATAAAATAAAATTTATTTAAATAAAAAATGGTATATCATGCGTAATAATAATAATAACAATAATTGTTAGTTATTATCACGCGTGATATACCATTTATTTATTTAAAGAGATTGTATTTTATGTAATACAATGCTTAATAATAATATTTTATTATTAAGATTATTATTATTCTTGTTGTTATTATACTGTTTAGCTGAAAAATTCAGTAATAAATTAAAAGATTTTTGGTTATAAAATAAAGCATCTACACTGAGGGTGCATCCGTTCTGTATAAATATTTTAGAAAGCAATACTTAAGGATTTATGGTTTTATATATTCAAGGTTTAACACAAACCTTTAGTCACCTGATTTGATATACATAAATCCACAACACATCGACACACACACACACACACACACACACACACACACAATAATATTCCTTACAAATGTCACCTAATATGACAGAGCAGAACTAATCTCGTCACAGCGTCGTGTTCCGGGGGATGTTTAGCACTGTGACACCATTGGATCAAATTTTACGCTTCTAAACTACGAACATTTCAGAATATAAAAAAATGGATTAGGTCTTTAGTTTTTGTGTTATTTGTTCATAATGCAATTTAATAAAGGACAGGTTTAGCAGGCGGTATGTGTTTCTGGTCAATGCTAAGTGTAATAATTGTATAATTTCAGTTGTTTTGATTACTTTTTGACGATTTTATCAATATATCTGATGTAAATGTCAATGTTCCAAAAAATCCTGTCTCATCTCTGATCACATAACAAGCATGCGTTACTGGATTACTACAATATATTATATTCTAGAGAGACTGAAGCTTTTATGGATATTACATTTAGCTATTACGATTTTAAGGAGAGTGTTGGAGGAAACATGTTCTTGTGATAGTACACTCATTATTGCCATTAATTAATAAAAAGAAAAAGTTAAGAAATTTCGACCCAAACACATATTAAGACAAAAGGTTAAAGTAATAAAGTAAAAAAATAAGGCGCAAACTGTCAAATAATATAATTATTATTGATTGATTTATTAATTAATGAAATGGAAAATGAAGAATAAATAAATGAACAAGGCATAAACTGTCAAATAGTATAACAATTATTTATTGATTGATTTATTTATTAAAATGAAGAACGATAAAAGAAGAATTAAATAAAGAATGAGGTGTATATCATAGTTCATTATTATAGGAATACCAGTGAAGAATACCTGATTGTTCATTTCGCACTCCCAGCTCTCTGTAAACTTTACCTTTTATGGAGTTTTGAGGGCGTGCTGAATGCAGACAAGGTATTTCAGGAACATGTTTTACGCCGGTCACCATCCACATGCGACTACCAACCCCAAAATGTGCGTTTGTTTTTACAATGCGTAAGCCCAAAAAAACGTGAAATTAACAAACATTAACACATAACTTGACTAAACCATGATAAATGTTATAAATGATATCAGCATCAGCCATTATATAGCATAAATGTGGTGTATATCATTTCGATTTGTCTGAAATTGTTTGTCTTAAAACAACGTTAATCCTTTGATATGCGTTCGGTGTGTTTTCTGATTCACATCATATTAGTGAATGCGAGAACTGATGGCGAAATAAACAGACAAAAATAGCTGAAATGTTGGAATAAAAACAGCTCTTGGAAATGCACTTAGAATTTTTGATGCGTGTTTGTGTGTGTGTGTGTGTGTGTGTGTGTGTGTGTGTGTGTGTGTGTGTGTGTGTATGTGTGTGTTTGGAGTGTAGAGATTAGAGCTTTTTGCATTGGCTGTAATCCAAACTGCTACCGTTTTTGAGTATGAGCGCTTGGAGTGTTTCAGATCAAACACTCGATTGCTGAGCGCTCAAAGTTCCCAAAGGACCGCTTTAACCCAACACACACACACACACACACACACATACACACACACAATATGCAATCCCTAGCTGTAAGAAATATTTGTTCAGTGCTCTGAAACAATGCCAAACGTTGACTGTATCTAAATGTGGGCGTGTCCATTGCTTTAACTGTAACATTAGTACGTTTATTTTTTAGACAGTAACTCTTTCTATACCTGCAACACCATGGCTTATGAAAGCTTGATCAAATGGTTAGGCACGAGTGATGTTCAGTGTTCCAAGCTCAGCATTAATATTTTCAATTCGCTTTGGAGAGAGAAGAGAGAAGAAAAACAAATGGCAGTCTTTAATTCAGTTTCTGAAAGAGTTCCTAGAAGTAACTAAAGGTCATTGATGAAGAGTTCCTCAGTTGCTGAAACAGTTTCTCAGATGAAAATGCTTTGGAAGACATGTATGTGCATAGAGTACACACACACACACACACACACACACACACACACACACACTGGTTCTTCTGTAGGGAGAAAATTAGAGAAGCTTTTAAATAGCCTGTGCTAAGTGCTACATTACTGCAGCGTGTGTCGTTCGGTGTGTTTCGTGATGAGTTTCTCATAAATGATGCACAAGCTTAAAGAGAAACGTTCAGTTTGGCTCCAACAGTCTGAGAGCAAAAACTCTAAATACTGCATCACTTATTAAACACAGCCGTGTCAAAAATCAATTCCACCCAGTACAGGAGACTTTATAGAGGTGTAGCCTCTGTGTCTTAGTCTCAATGGAGGAGGTGTGGCTTCTGTGTCTTAGTCTTAGTGAAGAAGGTGTGGCTTCTGTGACTTAGTCTCTGCGGAGGAGGTGTGGCTTCTGTGTCGTAGTCTCATTGGAGGAGGTGTGGTTTTTGTCTTAGTCTCATTGGAGGAGGTGTGGGTTCTGGGTCTTAGTCTCAGTAAAGGAGGTGTGGCCTCTGGTTCTTAGTCTCAGTGGAGGAGGTGTGGCTTCTGTGTCTTAGTCTCAGTGGAGGAGGTGTGGCTTCTGTGTCTTAGTCCCAGTGGAGGAGGTGTGGCCTCTGTGTCTTAGTCTCAGTGGAGGAGGTGTGGCTTCTGTGTCTTAGTCCCAGTGGAGGAGGTGTGGCCTCTGTGTTTTAGTCTCAGTGGAGGAGGTGTGGCCTCTGTGCAACAGTCTCAGTGGAGGAGGTGTGGCTTCTGTATCAAAGTCTTAGTGGAGAAGGTGTGGCTTCTGTATCAAAGTCTTAGAGGAGGAGGTGTGGCTTCTGTATGATAGTCTCAGAGGAGGAGGTGTGGCCTCTGTTGCAGTGAAAGAGGTGTAGACCCTTCAGTACGTATAAGTAAGTATAACCGGATATGAAATAACTCGACAATGTTAAAAACTATTATGCTAATTTGTACACAGTGACACTACTAAACCATACTGTAATGTATCTTTATACAAAAACTCTTTCAGCTTTTACTAACACAAGCAATACAGTTCAGCTGAATAAATCTGTATTAATGTTTATAACGATACCAAAAACTGCTTTATAAATCCACTTTGAAATGTACATCACACCCCCGACCCTCCCTCCACCCAAGATGTCAGTGTGTGTTATTGCTGCTCACTGCGTCTCTATAATGCAGCTTTATTTTGAGTCTTTTTATATCAACTATGACATCACTGCTTATGTCTGCTTGTGTGTGTGTGTGTGTGTGTGTGTGTGTGTGTGTGTGTGTGTGTCTTGTATCCATGTTAGTATATACAGATAGAAGGATCAAGTGTGTGTTTAAACTGCAATCACAAAACCGAAATATAATCCATCAATCTATCTATACAATCACTTTATTTGTGTCTCTCTCATTCTTTCTGTTTCTGTATTTTTCTCACCCTCCTCAATCTCTTCGATTATTGCAGTCTCTGAAGTTAAGCTGACAGATATATGACCCAGAAAACCCTTAAGCATTTCACCCTCAGATTGTTCCCTTTCTATTTCACTTTCTCTCCATTTCTCTCTTATTTTTAACATCTTTAACATCAAGTTTTTAAACTCCCAAACTTTCCCCAATCTCTTAATCTCTTTCTTTCCCTCTTTCTTTTTCTCTCCTTTTAGCCCTCTTTATTCTCTCACTTCTTTCTTGTAGATCGTTAATGATTTATATTTGCTGCCTAAGAATGTGTGGAATGAAGCAGTAAATGCGTTTGTGTGTGTGTGTGTGTGTGTGTGTGTGTGAGAGAGAGAGAGAGAGAGAGAGAGGAGAGGAAGATTTGTATGCTTGTTAAACTGCAGTTTATGGGCTGATGGACACAGAGCATACGGGGACATGCTGAATCTGTGGAGCACAAAACTCTGCCCCCTTTTTCATTTCAATTTGCACCTATGGGAAGTGTGTGTGTGTGTGTGTGTGTGTGTGTGTGTGTGTGTGTGTGTGTGTGTGTGTGTGTGTGTGGCACTTATTGATGATGACACGTTACTGCCGGAAAGAACTGTAGAAATGTGTGAAAACACACCAGGTTTCATTCAGGATTAGTAGTGTAGTTGTTCTGACTCGTCGTGTCGGTGCACTCGTACAGAGAGACTTGGAAGTGAAAACCAAAATAACGTCGTTGCTTGATTGAGTGAGAAAACACTCTCACTCTTCTCTCTTAACTCTTTCTCTGTTTGTTTAGTCTTTTTCACGTTCTCACTACATACTGTCCCCATCACTTCTGCCTGTCTCACTCTCTATCACTTGTATTTCTTTACTCCTCTATTCGTACCTCTCCTCCCATTTCATCAGTCCAACCCTCTATCATTCCATTTTGTCTCACCATCTGTCTCTGTTTTATCTGTCCTCCTTGTTTCTTTTTTTCTCTTAGCTCTTTGTATTTATCTGCCATCAGTCATGATCATCATCTCAATTACTCCATCGTCCAGCTCTTTCTCTTTTTTCTCTACCTCCATCCCATCATCCTGTCCTGCTCTCCTTTCATGTTATTTTCTCGGTGCCCTCTCTTTTCCTTTCTCAGCTTTGTTCTTGTCATCTCTCTTTCTCTCGCTTTCTTCCTCTCACTATTCGTTCATGTCCTCTCGCACCCCTGCTGCTTCACTCTAAGGAGAGAGAGGAATGGAGAGAAAAAGAGACACAGAATGTATTTTGGGACAGAGAAGAGAGGAACAGATGGAGACAGAAAGAAGGAGTAATCTGAAAGAGAAGGAGAATAAGGAAAGAGACCAAAGTTATTCCTCTGTGTGTGAGATCAAGTTTAGTCAGTGTGTTACTGATATAACGGCTGTGTGTGTGTGTGTGTGTGTGTGTGTGTGTGTGTGTGTGTGTGTGTGTGTGTGTGTGTGTGTGTGTGTGTGCGTGAACAAGAGACAAGCATGTGCGGGTGTGTTGTTTGAAGACGTGAGCGCTTTGGTGAGTGGGTTGGTGCTAGCGTGATTTAACTCTGCACTGGATGCTAGCCCACCGCAGGCGTTTATGTTTCAGATCTTTAGCCAAGTGTTTGTTTTTTTTTTAGCTGAGTTGCAGTTTTTAGTGCGTTTGCTAAGGAAGTGATCATCATCATCACCATGACACACTGAGCTGCAAGCGAAAGGACGGTTAGATGTCTACCTGAAAAAAAAACAGTAGGTAGTAGGTGATTTATTGGGATGTGTATCAGGTGAGAAAAATCACATCAAGGAGTTTTCCTGCTCCGCCTGAATTAGCTCAGTCACTCCCTATTAAATAATATATATATATATATATATATATATATATATATATATATATATATATATATATATATATATATATATATATATATATTAGGGATCTGCATCTCCATAACAGAGGCCGATGCGATTCACATCTCGATGCATAGCCAATGATACGATATATTAAAGATTTATATGAAGCAGGTACAGATGTGATGCGATACGATTCACCCCTTTTACAAGGCAGTGCGGTACAGTGCAATGGAAAAAATATGATGCTATGCCAATCAATATGGTACAGATCGTTCGCTTTTATTTCTTTGATCCCGACAGACAGCAAATCATAAATGTACTTAAGTGCCTTCTGAATTCTAATGCATGGCCTTTTCACAAACAGGCCTTTGTAGTGCAAAAAAGAAAAGAAAAAAGAAAACCAGATGTTTTTCCTGTACTGTCTCCAGGAAGATGCATCTCTACCTCTGCCATGTTAATCTATATTCTATGTGACATATTCCTCGGTCTCCACACATGCAGTAATAGCGGAAAAATGTGGCGCCAGGCTATTCCCAAAATACCGCTCTGCTCTTAAAGGAAGCGCAATATATTTCACCCGTTACACCGTGTAACAGACACTGTCTTTCGTAAAAGCCTGTGTAAAGTTCATTAGTTTCAATGTAGACTTTTATAGGGCTTATATACAGGTGCGGCTTATTTATGTTTAAAATAAAAATCTTTGTCAAATTCAGTGGGTGCGGCTTATTTTTGGGTGCGCTTTATAGTCCGGAAATTACGGTAAATAAATTGTTTTTTACTGACGCAAATATGTTAAAAATGATGCATCCTGAAACAAATGCCAGCTTGTATCCAATACACATTATTTTTTATCAATGCAACACACAAATGTTTATGCCGATGCACCAATGCGCATCGGTGAAAATTACTATCCTTAATATACACTTTACACTGTCTCAGGGCATTGGTCCAGGGTCTGTGGTCCATGGGGGTCTGGGGGTGAGGGTTATGCGTATTCTGCATAAGGTGCATATTCTGTTACTGTTATACATACTACATGATTGAATTATTAATTTAATTACATATATAATACAAATGTAACGCACCATAATGTAGATTCAGTTAAAGCTTCATTTATCGGTGCATTAAAATCAAACTGTGATTAAAGCAAGTGCAGGAAATTGGCATAGGCACCTTTTTTTTTTGTTTGTTTGTTTTTTAAATAAAACACCTTGCAGACTGCAAAAGTCAACAAATTAAAATGGTAAAGTTTTTCTTCTTGCTGTGTGGCCTGGTACCAATTGATCCAAAGAACCCCTTCTTTAGAGCATTATGATTACCACTGAATTTATCAGGATCAATTCTGACACATTTCATTTATGAACGATTCTGTCAGTCTGAAACACCTGGCCACAGAGTTACCTAGTCATAAGTACTTTAGTTTAGTGTTTGGTCATTGCTTTTCTAATATATCACAGTCACTCCCTCATTTGTCGTTAAGGGTTTGAGAAGGGAATGAATTTTGGGCCTGGCCAAATGACTTACGGATCCTTCAGGATTTGATTTGCTTCTCTGGTCATAATACAGAATCAGTTTTCTCTCAGTCAGCAGGTCGAAGTTTATGAGAAGATCCATTCTCTTGTCAGGACCAAAAGATTAGCAGATTTATTCAGTGATTCTTCTGGTCAGTCTGTTTGTTCTGATTTTCTAAAAAAACGTTTTTTTGTTTGTTTGTTTTTTTACCACAGACCAATTTGAAACCAGGTTGTTGACTAGGTGGGTGGGTGGCTGGTGGCGGGAGAATATCATGCTCATAACTAAACACTATAATGTGCATACTGTATTAATGTTAATTATTACATATATAATAAAAATTCATAGCTAGTGGTGGGAGCCCTGAGCCAAACCCATAATTACAATACGACTCTTGGTATTTTCTTTCAAATGTAGCTTTTATTTTGCTGATAGAATTTTGCTGTCTCATCATTAGATTTCTTTGCCCCCTTTTTTTCAGGAAACTTTTCAGCAATGTTTTTGTAGTCATCCTTGCTATGGTTATCTTATGCTCCTAATTTATTGATTTATACAAAAAAAAACTGCAGCTGAAACATGTGCAGGAAATTGGCATAGGTGCCCAAGTGGACATTTCTCAATATAAAACACCCTGCAGAATGTGGAAGTTAATAAAATAGAAATAAAATTGAATTGTAAAAGTTTTTATTCTTTCAGTGCGGCCCTTTAACAAATGATTCACAGCCTGATACCGGTCCGAGGCTCGGTCTTCAGGGACCCCTGCTCTATAATACTTTATTATAATCTTCTCTTATTCAGTAGGACAGAGTTTGATGCAGCTCATCTTTCTGTGCATACAAGAGTCCCTTATATATCTGTATTTAAGTCAGTGAGTTTACAGAGCCTGTGAGACAAAATAAAACAGCAAAAAGCAAGAACAGCAGAGCCTTTTATACTTTTGAGTGTGAGTGCGTGTTGTGTGTTGCAGGCTGCATGTGTGTTAGCATGTGTAAGTGTGCGTGTTGTGCCACAAGGAGTGTGTGACCTGTTTTCTTCTCCACTCCAGGAGCTCATCTGTCATGAAAGGCTGCATACACACACACACACACACACACACACACACACACACACACACACGCACACACTTCCTCAGTCACTCACTCACACACATATAAACACACAAACACACACACACCAGAGGAAAAGTGAGTGTTAGAAAGCAGTGGGAAGACTCAGCACTGAGGTCACACACTGCCTCACACACGGGTTTAACTCAGCAAGAGCTTATTCTCTTTCTGTCTGTCTGTCTGCCTGTCTGTCTGTCTATCAGCTGGATCACCTGTCTCTTTCTCTCTCTCTCAGCTACCTCGGACGGGACGAGGCAGGGGTTAGACAGCATGAGAGGAGGAGCGTGTGCAACGCACGGCATGAAGGTTGTGCTCAAAGTGGGACAGAGTAAGTATCATCATGTTCTTTTATTCAGTATGATTTCCGTGCAATATCACTACTCCTTTAATCATATAATAAATGTGTGTGTGTGTGTGTGTGTGTGTGTGTGTGTGTGTGTGTGTGTGTGTGTGTGTGTGTGTGTTCCTACAGGTGCATATGGACTTCCTCCAAAACCAAAACTCGATCCAGGTCACTCCAACAGTAAAATTCCAGGTTGATTTCTCTCTGTGCTAGCCAGATATGTCTCACACTCACTATTTACCTCACCTGTCTCACTCTCTCTTTGTCACCTGTCTCCCCCACCTGTCTCTATCATCAGTGGTGGACAGTAACGAAGTAAAATACTGTACTTAAGTTGCTTTTTTGTGTATCTGTACTTTACTGAAGTATTACCATTTGGGGAGACTTTATTTCACAAAATTTCTAAATCAAATATCTGACTTTTTACTCAACTACATTTTGTGCAATCAGTCGTTCCTTTTTATTTACGAGTAGAAACTGGTCAAACACGCAGCAAGCCACCAATCAGGGTAAAACACGCGCTGTTTTGAACTTGTTATGATTGTCGCTTGGTGCTATCTACTTATCAGGAACATACAGTTCAGCATCAGTTCAACAGGAAGCAGAACATTTTGAGAGTAATAAATGATGGAAGAAATTCCTGACTTGAACTTGCCACAACACCTGTGGCCTTATTGGTGCGATTTCATTTGAAGCAGTTGAAATTAAGGTTTTGGGCTCATGATAATTTTAATAGATATCAGTGTTTGACTAATAAGTATCAGTCTATTAATCAATCTGAGTAATTAAGTATTTTCATATAAGCTAAGTTGATTAAGTAAAAGTCTTGTGACAAAAATGATAATAGGAACATCATAGCCATAATAAACCATAAACCATAGTCCTGGACACTTAAGTACATTTGAATGCAAATACGTTTGTACTTTTACTCAAGTAAAAAAGGGAGGACTTTTAATTAGGTAATATGTTACCTTATGTAGCTCTACTTTAACTCAAGTTCATGGTTTGTGTACTTTGTCCACCACTGCCTCTCATACACTTACTACCTTCCTTACCCATCCTGCTCTCTCTCCCTCTCTTAATCTCATCTGTGATTTTTCAAATCTCTTACCTATATTCCTTTATTGCCTTTCCCTTTTCATCCTCCATCTTATTTCTATATTTTTTTCGTGTCTTTCCATCCACATCCCTCATTTGTCTTGATTTTCACCTGTCTCACTGATGACCTCATCTGTCCCCTTCTGGTGCACTTGCCACCCATATTACCTGTCTCCCTCTCTCTCTCTCTCTCTCTCTCTCTCTCTCTCTCTCTCTCTCTCTTCCTCTTTTTCTCTTGACCCCACCTGTATTAGTCCATATCTCTAACCTGTATCTCATGTTCAGGTACCAGATTCCATTCTCCATCTTATTCTTGCCTCTCTTTTTCCGTCTCCCCTTTTGTCACTCTTTCTCTCTCCTGTCTTGTCAGATCATGGAGCGGACTCCCCAAACAGCGAGAGTGGGGCTGAAGCGGGAGAGATGGACCCAGGCGACGGCTCGGCCTCTTTCACAATCACCGTGGTAATATTCTGTGCAGTGGGCGGAGCTTTTGTCCTGCTGCTGGTTGCCGTGGTGATTGGGGTGGTGTTTTACCGCAGGAGGAAAGCCAAACACTTGGAAACACAGCGCCCTAACCTGTCTCTCTCTGCCCACACGCCCAGAAGGGGCATGGCTAACACTGGAGGAAATGCAGGAATCATCGCCTCGGGTAACCTCACAGGCGGCACCGAGCTCAGTGACATCATCATCCCGTTGCAGACTTCTGACTCCGCCTACTGCCCACACTACGAGAAGGTCAGCGGCGACTACGGGCATCCGGTCTACATCGTACAGGAAATGCCTCCTCAGAATCCCGCTAATATCTACTATAAAGTATGAGGAGGGACTTAAAATACTCTGACTCTCTCTCTGTTTTTCTCTCTCTCGCTTTCTCTCTCTCCCTATCTCACACATACACTCACACATACACACACAAAGACTCTTCCTTTCCTCATTACACATGCTGTCGGTTGTTTGAGATGTGTCCTGTACATCTGCGTCTCTACAAGACTAATGCTGCTAACAAGTTTTGGAAGCTCATAGCCACCAATATTTATGTTACACTAATTGTGGGTGTATAAATCATTCCACAGAAGCCGAATCACCTTCTTTTACAGCAGGAAGTTCGATATCGCTCAACACCAGCAAAGGCTCAGGTAAGGGGCTTCACTAGTTAGTTAGCAGTCAATGCGGAACGTAATTATGGTGTATTTTTTGTTTGTCAGTATTGTTTTAGGAGTTTTTTCAACATGTCAGAGAGCGACAGTGTTATATACGAAAGAAAATACTAAATTCATAACTAATATTTAAAAAAAAGTATTTGAAGTTGTAATACCAGCGAAAAAAGTATATCTATAGTAAATTATATAAATGTTAACCATTTTTTTCTTCCCGCAGTTTACAGAAGTTCTTTCATTTATTACTAATATCAACTAAGATCAAACCAGAAATCAACTTCAATTTCTCACATAGCTATAAAATTATATATTTGTAACAGTATGTACAAATAAAGTTCTAATAATCATGTATTAGTTAGTAATTACAGTCCTTTTGACATGATATAAAAATTAACAATTTAAGTTCCTGAGGCACGTTGGTGAAACTGGTGGCTATAAGCTTCTTTCATTTGTTAGAGACATTAGTGCTGTAGCTAAAGATGCTAACAAATACATTTTGGAACATTTTACGTTTGAACTGCTGTGAATTCTGTGTGTGTGTGTGTGTGTGTGTGTGTGTGTGTGTGTGTGTGTGTGTGTGTGTGTGTGTGTGTGTGTGTGTGTACATACACTAACCTGCAGGTCTTTGTACATAACTGCAGTAAAGACTGGCACTGAAGCCCTGTGTTATTTCTTGTTTATCATCTGTTGTAGAAAATGTTTGGATTGTGCGTGTGTGTGTGTGTGTGTGTGTGTGTGAGAGAGAGAGAGAGAGAGAGAAATTTATCTTAACCACCTGCCCCCACAAACACACAAAATACATTGTAATATTGAAACACGTGACATATTGAAACTATTGGTTTTAGATTTGTGTGTGTGTGTGTGTGTGTGTGTGTGTGTGTGTGTTTGTGTGTGGTGTTTTTTCTCCAATTCTCTCTTCATGTTTATTTCCGTTACTGCGAAACCCCAAAAATGCAGACATTTTTCCCTCCTCCGGCATTCGTCCTGCTTTCCTCCTGCAGTCTTTCTCTCTGCATTTATTCAAACACTGAGTGCTGTTTTGCTTCATGCCAGGGGTTAATACTGTATTTTACTGACAACTTAAAAGAACCTAACCAAAATCATTATTAAAATGAATGGATAATACACTACGATGTAAAATTACACTTTTAATAAAATATATATTGTTTTTTTTATTAATACATATTTTTATGTAAATAACAATATTCAAAAAGGTGAGGTCAGTTTTTTTGGTTATTTTCGTCACGCTTCAGTGAAATTTCTGCTCAGAGGAGAAACCATGGTGTCGGCCAAGGATATAAACAGAAGATGGAAGACAGGATGTGGACGACAAAACATCCAACCAATCAGGACATAGAACTGTCCCTCTTCAGTTTACTGTTCATAAATTTCCACCCCTTTTACCATGTACTGCTGATGTCAAAATTGCGGCTCAGAAGTGGACTTTTTTCAAAAAGACCTGAATTTCTGACTTATATAAACTTTATTCTCAGGCTAAGGAACATTTCACATGTTTAATTTAGAAGCTTCACATTGCCAAATGTGTACAGTGTGAAATGAAGGATTAGAATATTACAGCTAGAAACAGAACACATACTTCCATAGATTTACGTGGTGACATTTAATGTCGGTGAAGCATAAACTTGAGACAACCTATTTCATTTGTTCACGTGCTTTATTTATCCACTCATTACATTTCTATTTCCAGCACTTGGCAGAATTCCCCTTATACAGAGTGACTTACAGAAGTGCTGTGAAGTCTTTATCAATACAGACATCCTGATAGTGGTTCATTAAGTCATAGACTAAGAATACCCTCAGTCTAAACACTCTGTTGGGAGGAATAAATCTAGAAAATCAGATTTTCTGCAATAGGGTATTTATTCTTATTTTTATTAATAGAAGTGCTAATGTTGGTACTGCTGGAAGAGGGTGGGTGTTTAGACGTTGTTTAAAGACCACTAAATTAACATTTAAAGAAATATCTTGAACATTTTACAATTTCCTCATCAATACATCTGTGCAGATGTGGGTTAAGGGCCCAGCACTGGCAGCTTGGTTGGTACTTGGATTGGATTTACGACTTTTCAAAAAGAGGTCCAACTGAGTCTAATTTAACCACTGAGCTACAACTTCCCCAGTGACTCAGCTGTTCAGGCATCAAATGGGAGTTCTTTTTTCATCATCTCGGTTGCAGATCAGAGAAGAGTCTCAAAGTTTACTCATACTTCTTGACGTGTATGAAAATATGAAAATAAGAAGGTTCGCTTCAGGAAAGTACAATCCAACATGTCTGATAATGAATAGCCACGATTAAATGTTACACGCAGGTAAAGGATGAGAAAGTTGGCATCTTGCTACGGTTTTGAAGTGTACTGTTACATTTATAGCATTTGGCAGATGCCCTTATTCACAGTGACTTATAATTATCTCATTTATGCAGCTGAGAGTTAAAGCCCTTGTGCAGGGACCCAGCATAAATTCACTTATCACAAATAGTTGATAAACAAGTGCTGGTTATAAAAACCTCAGTAGACAGCAATTGGTTAAAAAAAGGAAATGCTGAGAAGGATTTGGCGTTGATCCTGATTATGATATTAAATGCCAAAAAGGGATGGATTAAGTTTTATTTTAGCTCACTCGTATTGGCTTTCCTCTCTCAATCTTTTGCTTCTAATTTGCATTGAATTTACATTAGCCACTCCCACATTCAGACACGTTCAAAGGTCAGTGTTGTGACCGCTGTCATTTTATTCCAGTGTTGTTTTCCTTATTATTTTTAATCTAATATTGTCTTTTTTCTTTCTAGCTTAAATTATGCACTTATCTTGCGTGTCTCTTTTTTATTTATTTTTTTTTTATCTTTTTGTCATTTTTCACTCATATTCTTGTCGCTAACTTTGTACTCTTGTTTCTACTCTCTTTTCATCCACAGAATGTAGGAATGCGAGCTTTGACCAACATCATGGGCATAGTAATTGTGTGATTACGGTGCTTCAGACTGTCTTACCTCTCTCTCTCTCTCTCTCTCTCTCTCTCTCTCTCTCTCTCTCTCTCTCACTCACACACACACACACACACACACACACAGTGTTTATCTGTCTTAGCCCTTAGCTCATCTCCACAAGCTCTGAATTTGAAATCAAACACCATTCTGACAGAAACTCTAATGACCCATGACAAAGTGGTCCTGCTTGTATGAATAAAAGGGGATTTTGTATGTGTTATGTGATGGACATGCTTTCGAGCTACAGTCTATTAATAACTAACTCAAAGAATGGCTGACGGTCTGTCTCTCTCTCTCTCTCTCACACACACACACACACACACACACACACACACACACACACACACACACACACACACACACACACACACACGGGAAAAAATAAGCACACCCTCCTTTAATTCTGTGTTTACTAAATAATGAGTGTTCTCATCAACCTCTACAAATAACAACAGATGTTAATATGTAGGCTGCATCTCTATTCACCTTGTTATACTATACATTTTATACCTATACATTTTTCTTACCTATAATTTTTTACTTTCCTATACATATCCTTCTTTCTCCACATTTTATTTGCACCTCTCTAAAATGCCTTGCATCACAAAAATCCCTTTCCCTGCTGCAAAGAATTGTATGTAAAATATTAGCTGAAAAACTGTACATGTATGCATTAAAAAATCTAAAGGGGGAATAGTTGACTTTGGGAAAAACGTATTCCAACTAATTACTATGATTTGTACACCCATTCTAATCTTGAGTCTTATTTAGGTTGAAAACTCAATTTTCGTCATACAGAAGTGTAAATAATTATAGAAAGTAGAATTGTAGGAAGTGTATGGTTCTACATCAGGCTAGGAACAAAATAAATCACTCGTGACTACAGAGAAGCAACTGCTGTTGTTCATCAATCTATGATACTAACTATTTGAAATTTGACAGCAAGAACGATTGTTTACAAATGGACAGCCTTCAAGACTGTTGTCAATTTTCCCCAGGAGTGAGCTTTCCAGCAAATTCAGTCCGACATCAGACAGTTTCATGTTCAGCGACATAAAAAAAGAAAAAGCACAAAAGTTATATCATGTGACCTACAGGCCTGTGTAAGCACATCAAAAACAAGACTGGAATTGAAAATTGTATTTGACAAACCCACAAACGTTCTGAAACAATATGATATTTGAGACTGATGAGACCAAGGTGGAGATGTTTAGTCTTCATGCACCAAACACCAGACACAGCCTATCTCCAGATACATCTCACACCAAATGTCAAGCATAGAGAGAGGACTTGTTTTGCTGTGTGTAATCATTCCCTAAACATCAGAGCACTGAGCTTCTCAGTAAATAATATTGGGTGAGCATTTCTCCAAAACCAACTGAGAGATTGAGTGGTTAAAGTTGTTTCTACATGTTACTGATTCATAGGTTGTACTTATATTTTACGCACCTGGTTTCTCCATATTGGTTTATTTATTTTTTGTATTTTTTAAAAGATTTTTTTTTTTTGTAAACACGACTTTATTTGTTTTATTTATAAAAGTCAGTAAGAACTACACAATTACAGCCTCATAAATAAAAAAACAAAAAACTGGAGAAGGGTGTTCGTACTTTTCCCACTCTATGACTGTATTTTGTGTTATAGGCTTCAATGATTATATTTATTATTAAATTCATTTTCCTGAGTTTAAATAGAGGCCAAATCTTCAGATATAAAAGATCTGAAAATAGCCACCTGGGGCAAAACACACACATACACACACACACGCACACACACACACACACACACACACACACACACACACACACACACACACACACACACACACACACACACACACACACACACACACACAAATATATACACAGGTCCATTAAACCACAATCCTATCTCTAGAGGCCAGATTGTGTGTGTGTGTGTGTGTGTGTGTGTGTGTGTGTGTGTGTGTGTGTGTGTGCGTGTCCATTAGTCTGAGTGCAGGAACTGCTTGACTGAGACTGACAGAACAGTCACAGAGACCACACCCCCTATAACTAGGACTGACAGAACAGACACAGTGGCCACACCCTCTATAACTAGGACTGAGAACAGACACATTGGCCATGCCCCTTTACAACTAGGACTGACAGATTACACACCAAGGCCGCAAGTTTGAATTGTTGCTTCATTTAGGTTCATAGCTTAAGTGAAGAAACAAACAAACCAAAAAAAGCAGAAGAAACAAACTCTTCGCTCCAAACACGTCCCAACTAACCAGCTACCATTTAAGAAATGAGAATTGTGTGAATTTGATTATCCTCCAAACTGTTCCCTGCTTGGACGAGTGCTAACTTTTCCCCAGAGCATCCGGTCTGCCAGAGTTTCTCTAAGCACACGGGGTAAAATCATCCTGGGAGTCTCAGAGGCTCGTAAAAAGCTGCAGGCGTCTCTACGCTCAGTGCTCCAGACTCCAAAATTAGAAAAAAATTAGTTTCGGGGAGAAGGGGGAAACACCGAGATCATAAACGCTCATCTAACATTCGGCGAGAAGCGTCTGGACGAATCCCAACACTGCCGAGAGAACGTTCAGTGGATTTACGAGGGAAAACGGGGAATGTTTTTTGGACAGTGCAGGTCCCCAAAACCATAAAGACAACTCCACAGAGCAACTTTCCACTATAGTAAGGGGCAATAAATTCTGATGTGTATCTGAAATTTCCACAACACTTTCCACAACACTTGTTTAATTTACTCGCAATGAACTGTGAACATTTTTACAAAGAGTAATAAACCTAAAAAAACAGGATATGCTCATATCATTGTATTTTTTTATTTGAAGAAGAATGTATACATTTTACAGTTATAAATAAGTCAGTTCCTGTAATCACCTTATAGCAGCTATAAACGCTCATTCCCTCACCAGCATCTCTTTGTTCTCTTCAAGTTAATAAGACAAACAAATTTACAGCTTGTTATGTTACTGAAACAGAGCATCATGTTACTTTCCAGAAAATGTCAGAACATTTTTTTTGTCTATGGCTGTTACAAAGCGCTGACACTGGACACTTCAATAAGGTAGAAATTATAGAGGTTTCTACGATTCTGTTGTCCAAAACATGAATCACATTCTAGAGACACTTCAGGAACAGATGAAATACTCTAGAGCTACATCAGGAACTCTAGGCCTCATCAGGAACAGATCAGGAACTCTAGGGCCACATCAGGAACTTTAGAGCCACAACAAGAACAAATCAGGGACCTTTGGGCCAAATCAAGAACAAATCAGGATCCCTAGGCAACATCGGAACTGATCAGGAACCTTAGGGCCAAATCAGGCACAGATCAGGAACATTAGTGTCCCATTAGGAAAAGATCATGAAGTTTTGGGCCTCAAAAAGAACAGATTAAGGACTATAGGATCACATACGAGGGATAGATGCTGAATGAGGATAAATATGCTTTCGTGATGCTCAATGCTTGCAATGAAGTTCAATTTCAATAAAGATTATTGCTTGTCCTGCAAAGCATTCGTAAAGCATGTTACTCGCAATCCAAGGTTCCACTGTATGTAAATCATCAGGACACCAAATGGAACACATATTGCTGCTGTATATTGTACAAAAAATCTAAAGTAAACTCTTTATCGTACCTGATGCACAATACTGTTATTTGCACTACTATGCACTCTCACACTTTATGTACATTAATGATCTGTCATATACTGTATTCCTATTTAATACCCTTTTAAATTTAATTCCTGTCTATATTGTCTCACATTGTGTGTATTGTCTCGTATAGTCTGTTTTGTCTTGTATAGTCCAAATTAAATGTATAGTGTTTTTTATGTCTGTACTTTTGAGACTCACGAAAAGCTGGAACCAAAATCCTTGTGTGTGTCAACACACTTGGCCAATAAACCTGATTCTGATTCTGATCAGGAATTCTAGAGCCACATTAATAACAAATCTGGAACTCTTTTGCCACGTCAGAAATAGATTAGGGTCTCTAGGGCCACATCAGGTACTGTTACAGGTACATCAGGGCCAGATCTCAGATTAGTGATTCTCATTATTTGTTACGATTCAAAGAAAACAAGAAAATAATGTTAAAGGATATATGATGAATAAAGGCATAAATTACATATTTATATAATTTTTAATAGAAAAAAACCCTATTTCAGTCCATGATGCAACAGCAATCGGATTTTTCCCATTATAGTTCTGGAAGATGTACACTAAACGCTAAACGTTATGGGATGTAGAGCAGAATGTAGAACTGTCATTTGCATTTGTGTGTGTGTGTGTGTGTGTGTGTGTGTGTGTGTGTGTGTGTGTGTGTGTGTGTGTAGGCTTGACACAGTTTAGCGAGAGTCACGTACAGTGGGGTAAATTTGGCTAATTCTGCTCAGAAGCTTCAGGGAGAGATTCCAGCTGAGTGAACCGGGTTAACGTGGAATGTAGGGCACATTCCCAAACCCACACACACACTCACACTTTTCCTAACCATTAATGGCATAGGCCATTAGTACTCTGTCAAAAACATCAACCACAAACAGAACACACAATTTTAACACACACACCTTCACATTAGAACCTCTGGTGTGCATGTGAGTGTATACAGTCTGTGTTCTGCTGATTGTCCGTTGTGTAAATGTTTATTTCATCTCTGTGCCGTTGCTCCGTTGCGTTCCTACTGCTAATGTGGAAAAAAGCCACATTGCAATAAACACACCACCATCACACACACATACACACACAGCTAATGAGTCACATCATCCTACACCAATTTAAGTCTATGTGTAAGTTTACTTATTGCCTGAAAGCAGGTTACTGATTGGAACAATTATCCAAATGAATTGATTTTGGGGAAGAAAAAAACCCAGACATGTGACCTCATTACAGGAGTGCCAATAATTAAATCTTTTAGCATAAATAGAGAGAAGTAACATTGTAAGGAGTATATATACATACATATATATATATATATATATATATATATATATATATATATATATATATATATATATATATATATATATATATTTGTTTTACTAGTATGTGCCAGGTATCAAATCAAGCACCTAAATCTGCCATGATGCACACATCTGGCAATTCAAACCATCTGTGTGGAAACATAGCAAAGGTTCCATTTGGTGTCCTGATGATTTACGTACAGTGGAACCCTGGATTGCGAGTAATGTGCTTTACAAATGCTTTGCAGGACAAGCACACATTTTTATTGAAATATATTTATTTTGTGACCACAAGTATTGTATTATTAGTATTGTGACCATGTATGTTCTCATGGAAGGAGATTCCCCTTCCAAACAAATAACCTTCCTCTTTTTTTCAAAGGTAAAGTGCATGTTGATTTGTTTTAGTTTTATTTTATATTGTGTACTAATCATACACCTAGTTGTTCAGGAATTCATCTCCCAGCAACATAATGACTTAAAACAAAACTCCGGGCACACAGTTTTTAAAGGAACTAGGCAGGTAGGTGAACTAACAACAGATCCTCTGGAAAAATAGATCATATTAAATGTGATGTGAATTATCACTTTAATGTATAATGTAACTCATGCATAAGTCATGTAATATACCAATAAATGCAGACACACAAATGTACTGTCTGACAATCAATACTAGCATAAGAGTTTCCTTCCTTCAAGTTGGTAAAAAGTGGTTAGGATTATATGGTGGGCAGAGCTATGCCATGTTCTGTGGCATTAGAAAATCCTATGAATCAATCCTGTCCTATGAATTAAGTGATTTGTTTTCAGCATCTTTAAACTGTTTCCACAGTCCTGGTTTAATAGTGTGCTTATTTAATATAAACATAGCACTAGTTCCTGGATACATGTTGCCAACGTGATGCTTTCAATCAATCAATCAATCAATCAATCAATCAATCAATCAGAAATGGACACAAAATTCTAATCATGCAAAATGTTTGAAAAAGAATACACAGTGTACACAACAACAACAGCATGGCCTCAGAATGCAAGGCTTTTATTTCTTGCCCTTACAACACTTTTGGAGGTGTGTGTGTGTGTGTGTGTGTGTGTGTGTGTGTGTGTGTGTGTGTGTGTGTGTCATTTCATGTTCTCAGGATGAGATATATCACCAACTCCCCTAAAGACCTGTTCATGTTACACTCATCCAAACAAGCTAATGTTTAACTTCTATAAATCTAGTAATAATCCCTACATACTCCCTTATGTTCTCTCTGCTTCTCTCCACACACACCACACACCACACACACACACACACACACACACACACACACACACAGTCAAATGACAGCTACAATAAAGAGCAAAGAATTGAAGGTGGTCACTAGCTTATCATAAATAATCTATATATTTGACCATACATCATATTTATATTACAAAAACACACACACACACACACACACACACACACACACACACACACACACACACACACCACAGAGAGGTTCATCTGTAGTGCATCACATCTGTAAATTATTTATTTTAACTCTGTAAAACAAAGAAGGAGGCAATGCTTTAAAGCTTTTCCTTTTTAAACACATTCAACTACAACATACACATGTGGTGCAAAGTTTTACCCCCTGATTTTTAAATGGAGGGGAAAGAATCCCTTCAATGTATACTTAACAGCTAAAAAAATCCAATGGCATCAAATTATCACAAAACACCCACAAACAAGCTTTATACACACTCACTAATAAGAGATAAACTACACGCCATTCTCTTGAGTGTAGGCTAACTGATATGGGTGAGTTCCTCATCCAGGTATCTGAAACACAGATTCATTTGGCTTAATTTCATTTGGAAGCAATTAATCATCCAAAAAAAACGAATCTGCCAAGCCGGCAAGTTTCAAAATCAGCTCTAACGAACACCAAATTAGAAAATATTGACCTTTCACAAAGCTGGATGTAAAAAAAGATATCAAGTATTAAAGAATGTCAGATAAAAAGCAAGACCAAGGAGTAGGAGGGGGAAAAAATAAGGATCAAGAGCAAGAGAGAGAGGAACAGATTTACAAAAATCCTAATAAAAAAAGCTGAAGACATGAAAAAGCCTCAAAGAAGGAAATCAGTCAAATTATTAAGATAGTTTCATTATTAAATTCGTAACACTCTAGCAATGTACATGATTTGATGATATAGTGCAATGATGCACACAGAAAAAAAATTCTTTTCATTTATAGTTTAGATAAAAACCCAGCAACAAACGTTGTGGGGAAAAAAAATGTGAAAAAAACATAATATTCAGAAGTCAACTGCCATTGGTCATTAGTCAAGTACCATATGGTCATTTCCACCAGAAGCTGCTCCTACCATACATACAGTGAAACAAATCATTGTTTCCTTTAGGACCAAGGTGCTCAGCACAATAACACAGAACTAACTAAAACTAAGCAGATCTACACCCAATACTGAATACCAAATGCTGTTGGGCAAAAAACACAACAATGTACAACACTAAGCTACTGCACTGACCAGCACACAGAGCTAGTGTAAAGTACAGTGCAGAGAGATTGCCTTGTAATAATAAATAGTGTGAATGTAAACAGTTTTTATACAGAAAAAAACACCACAGCAACAAATGCCAATATCCCCCACTAACCCTACCACCACCAAACAAAAAGGAAAAAACATGGACGTATATTCAAATAAATTTTAATTGTATAGCACTTTTAACAATAGACATTATACCAAATCAGCTTTACAGAGATCAATAGGTTATTAAGTATGAATTTATATTTCATTATTAGTTAGCTATAACTTTATCCCCACTAAGTTTATCCCTAATGGGCAAACAAGTGGTGACTGTGACCAGAAAACAATTCCCTAAAATGGTATTTGAAAGAAACCTTGAGAGGAACCAGACTCAAAAGTGAACCCATTCTTATCTGGGTGGCACTGAATGTCCATTCATTACATTTCCATGATTGATAATGTGTAAAAACTATTCAGTGATGGGTCTTTAAATGTAGAACTGTTTATACAAATCACATTTCTAAGTCATTGTAGCATTACAGTCCAAATCCATTCTCATCATTCTTGATTTGCTCAGTAACTTTATGGATCTTTAGACCATCCTTAGCTGCACAGAGTGGTCTCTATTTGAAGAGAACTCATGAGGATCCAAAAAGAAGAAAAGAAAATGATCACCATTATAATACTTATATAATGATTGTTAATTTATTCTAGATAAATCAACAGATACAAACCCGATGTCATGTTCACTGAAAACGTGAAGAATTGTGTCAAATTGGGACACAATGTTGTTTTTTCATCATTTCGAAATCTGCTGAAGCGAAATTGTCACAGTGTCAATCAAAGATGTGTCTGTGATTCCCAGCTGCCTAGCAACAGTGGTGTGGTTTTTTTCTCAGCATTTATAATTTTGCTACATTTGGGTTATAGGTTAATGCTACATATAATTACGATATATGTTGTATTTTAGTTACCTTAGTACCTTTTCTTGATAATTGCACAGCATATCTGTGAAAAATGTTGATATTCTGATCATTTGATCTTGTTTCAAACATGCTAGTTAGCTAAGACATACATTTCCATTTGTATAACAGCAGAGTCTGACTGTGTTTCCCGGTTGTCTAGCAACAGTGTTGTCACGATTAAGACTGTTTAAACAATCTTTGTTTGGTGTCAGCGCTTCGACTGTGTAATTTATTCAGCCTACAGCGTTTCTAAATTCAGATTTTGAGCAAGTGAAGTAACAAGCTAAACGTAGTGATGCTCCCTGATTACGACAGTTTGACCTTTTGAAAAATAGAGCAGAGCCACAAATCACAGCCTGTGGAGTGTGTTCATTAAATTAAACACACAACAGCGTGGTTAAACAGTAAACTGTGGAGGAAAGATGTTTAGAGACGAACACCATGAAGAAGGCGAGGATTGTTGCTAAGGAAGGCTACAGGAGGGCAAAAAAGCAGAGCGCACATCAGAGCGATCACACGATTGTACGGCTGAGCTAATCAACGCAAGTTAACAGCTCGGAACAATCCTGATTCATTATTACAGTCATTATAGACACTTACGGCAATTTCATTCAAATTTGTTTCAAATGTTTTTTAAATATGATCATTGAATAATCATGAGTGCCGCTCGATGGATCAAAACCCTCAGAGGGACTTTCAAGCATTTGTTGAAAAAAAAAAGCACCTGCAGTGAGGAAAATGTACTTTTGGTCTAATCTTTTGTTCCAATGGACAGATTCATGTTCATGTCTTTACACAGATACGAAGCAGACAGCGTGTGAGTGTGTGTGTGTGTAATGTGTGTGTAACGTGTGTGTGTGTGTGTGTGTGTGTGTACACAGCAATAACCCAGAGTGTCTCTCACCTTTGAACACAGCAAGTCAAATAGTGTGAAAGGATATTAAAGAGTAACAAATGACACTCCTCTCTTTCATTATGAGTCATTATTTAACTCGAGAGTTAAAGGCCTGAGCGTTCTCATGGCCTGAGAAGCGTGAGAACGGATCGGTGTACAAATGCAGCTCACTTCACCGCACTCTATATTTACTAAACATTGTGAATTGAATAAATGTCAGGATGAACGATGGAGAAAGAACAGATTTAAATGTCTCTGCATTGGGGATATGACTTTAAGACTGCCCAACCTTTTTAATGATTTAATATAAATACAGTTATACCATATTTTATTCACAATAGAGAATATGATGGATTTACCATTTTGACACAAAAAAAAAAGTAATTTTGCATTTGAGTTCCACAACACGTTTCAAAAAGTTGCAACAGGGCCATGTTTACCATGTAGCATCCCCTCCACTTTTAATAATAGTCTGTATACATCTAGGAACTGAGGAGACCAGTTGCTGGAGTTTTGGGAGATCAATTTTGTCCCATCATTCGTGTCTGATACAGGATTCTAGCTGCTCGACGGTCCTAGGTCTTCTTTGTATATTTCATTTTATAATACGACAAATGTCTAAATGGTCTGGACTGTCGGCAGGCCAGTTCAGCACACAGACTCTTCTACAATGAAGCAATGCTGTTGTAATAGAGGTAGCCTAGCAGTGTCTTGCTGAAATCTGCAAGACCTTCCTCAGAAATCGTCATCAGAGAAAACAGAGAAAACATCTTCTTCTTTGCATGCTAGAGCTTTAACCTGTACTTGATGATGAGGTCATTGTTTCATGTCCTGTCAGTCTTAGGAAAGGAGGAGTGACCTCTGTGTGTGTCCTATGGGTGCCACAGAAGGAGGCATGGCCTATGTGTGTATCTTATCCATGATAGTAAAAGAGCATGTCAGCTGTAGTGAGAGGCATGGCCACGCAGAGTTTAATACAGAATAATAATTTAATACAGTCACTTTATATCATATCATGAAATGTTAAAAGACAAGCATTTCAATTCAAGTATTGAATCTATTTGTTTTTTTGTTTCTTGTGGGTGTAACTACCATTACAATTAAAACATTTACATTTAATTAAAAACATTCTTAATCCATCACTTATCTTTATCTCAGTCATGAGCAAAATAAACCCAAAGCCTTTTCACCATGCTTTTTTAATGATATTCCTGTCCTCCTGTCAGCAGGGGTGTATGTGTGTGTGTGTGTGTGTGTGTGTGTGTGTGTGTGTGTGTGTGTGTAGAGAAAAAGCTTATGATTGCTTGTGATGGCTTGTCTCTGAAGCATGCAGTTACGGAGGGATGAGTTTCAATATTTGCTCAGCGGTAGAGGCAGTGACACATTACACACCAACAACAGCCTAACAGACAGATCAATTCAGTAAACCAGAGCCTGCGTAAACACACACACACACACACACACACACACACACACACACACACACACAAAAGCACCAGTGGTGTGCACGGGAGCAGGAATCTAGCCTGTGGTGTTGCCCTTTCATCACTGATCTCAAAGTGTGAAACATTTTTACACCTAAAACTCACTTGAGATTCCAGATTTGGCTCAAACACTGCAGAGGATATGATAAAACACTGTTAACTGAGTGCAAATACTTTTATTATACATTTATGTAATTTATTTATACATAATAATAATGTATGTAATATATATCTTTTTTTTTCTGTGACAATTTGGTTTAAAATATAAATATCTAGGTTCTGATTGTGAAACATTAGCTAAAAGAAGAGACTAACTGTTGAAAGAAAAGGTTGTTCGAGTGAGAACATTATATGTAAAAATGTTTGTGTATGCTAATTATTCTTGCTAGCTTCAGTACAATCAAGAGGCTTTAATTTTCTCAATTTGAACAGTAGACTATGTTTTTAAAATCCTTAAAAGTTCCCCAGTTGTCACTTTGGCTCTCATAGGACTCCAATAATGTTTCCCTATTAGAACCAGTTTCTGCAATGACCATGAGAGCCCTTACTCATCTAAAGAATGCTTAAAGAACCCACTATGTGTTCTGTAGGGTGCGTGTTTGCTGTGTAAGTGTAACATCCAAATTATTGCTCATTTATTTTTGTTCACAACACTATAAACATGTCAGCAGTTTAATCATTTGCTTCTTGGTACTTTGGGGTTCTTTAAGTTAGAGTTCTTCAGATGATTAACGTTTCCTCGGTTATCATGTAGTCGAGTGTACTTTTACAGGATGAGAGTGTTTGTGTGTTTCAATTTTTATATTCACTCTTATCATTGTGACTTCTTAAGCTTTATGCTGTGTGTAGACTGACAGGTGTAGACAGTGTTGATAGAACAATGCCTTTGTGTGTATGTGTGTGTGTGTGTGTGTGTGTGTGTGTGTGTGTGTGTGTGTGATCAGTCATCAGCTGTGTAAACTGTGTGTACGGTAATGGTCTCTTTTCTCTTTGTTTCTTTACTGACATTGTTACATTGCATGATGACATATGACTAGTAATGTTTAATGCACGAAAGACAAAAGTGATGCTCGATCAATGCAACACACACACACTCAAGCAAAAAAGCATTGTTCCATCAACACTGCAGTATACCTGTAATGTTCTGGACACCATCAGTAGTCGAACAAAAGCATGCGCACACACACACACACACACACACACACACACACACACACACACACACACACACAAACAGACAAACAAACACAAAAGCATTGTTCCATCAACACTACAGTAAACCTGTAATGTTCAGGACACCTTCAGTAGTCTAACAAAAAAGATGCACACTCTCACACACACACACACAAACAAACAAAAAAGCATTGTTCCATTAACACTACAATAAACCTATAATTTTCTGGACACCTACAGTAGTATAGAAAATACTTGCGTGAGCAAATTCAGCCACAAATCAGCTGCTCACTGCTGGCAGGTTACACACACAAACTCAAAAGCAAACACATACATACACACTCTACCAGAACTTCATTTTATGCATTGCATGTATATTGCATGAATTATATACTGTATGTACAGTATATAATACAATACCTAGTAGGCAGAATTTTATTAGGCTATGTTAACATCAGTGGGGGGTGTCCAGATATTTAACAGTGGGCATTAAATGTGGGGTGTCGCCAGACCTTTAGCTGTGTGCTTTAGCTCTAGCTTGAATCTACTCCCTTCTGGTAAGGAAGGATTCTAACTTTGTATATCTACTTAACTCAGTTTATTCTAAAGTGTTGGTCTATGCTTATTAGTTCTATCAGGTTATTAATCAAGGGTAGTTTTAGTCTTACTTGAGGTGTGAATTGTGGGCAGGGCTTATTTATATTGAAGGTGCTGTAGGTATCCCCCCTAAGGCCAGTAATGCTTAGTGTTTATTTACCAGTTCATATATTGTTCTTTTGTGTTTTTAAAATTCATACATTGATCTCAAATTGGGAAATCATTCATGTTTCTTAAACCCATCTCTGTAGTCACCTCTTACAGACACAGATGTTCTCATCCACAGAACACAGGTCACATTGCCAGTAACCTCATCTATCCTCCTCTGTTGTCTCAATCTCAAACAGTGGTGGTAGGTGGGTTCTGGAATTGCCAGTTTGCTGTAAGGAAAGCTGACTTTATCACAGCCTTGGCTTCCCACTACAGATTCGACTTTCTTGCACTTATAAGTTATCCAATCTTGCACTCCCACCACCTGCCTTCTGGATCCAATCCCTTCAACTATGCTTCAGACCATCTCACAAGATCTTCTGCCTTCATCTCCATAATCATCAACGGGTCCTTAACATCTGGCTATGCGCCATCTACCTTCAAGCAAGCAAGGGTCACTTCCATCTTGAAGAAACCTGCTCTGGATCCATCAGACATCAACAACTACAGACCGGTATCACTTCTCTCTTTTCTTTCAAAATCTCTGGAACGCACTATTTTTACCCAACTGTCTATCTACCTCTCATAGAACAACCTCTATGATCCAAACCAGTCTGGTTTCAAAGCAGCACATCCCACAGAGACGGTTTCTGAGAAACTGCATGCTGCTCAATCAGCCAAGCTCTCATCTGTACTTATCTTCCTGGACCTTTCAGCAGCATTCGACACAGCCAACCACAAGACTCTCTTATCTACCCTCAGGAGCCCCGGTATCTGCGGAGGAGCATGGGAATGGATTGCTTCCTACCTGGAAGGTCGCTCATACCAGGTTACATGGAGGGGATCCACATCTGCCCTATGCAGACTAACCACTGGTGTCCCACAAGGCTTGGTACTTGGTCCCCTCCTTTTCTCCGTCTATACCCACTCCAATGGTGAAGTCATATCCTCACATGGGTTTTCCTACCACTGCTATGCAAATGACACTCAACTCATCTTTTCTTTCCCTCCCTCAGATACCACAGCTTCCTCTCGGATCTCGGCATGCTTGGCAGACATATCTTCATGGATGAGTGCTAACGGCAGCAAAACAGAACTGCTGGTCATCTCAGGTGATTCATTCCAGGTCAAGATCTAAGAACACTTAATGACTCTCTGGTTAACTATGGACAGTTAACTGTCCTTCTCCTCACATGTTGCTAATGTATCAGATTCAAAACACTGATGCTTGCCTACAAGGGCAAAAATGGACCAGCACCATCTTACCTCAAAGACCTCATCACACCTCCCACTGCACCACGCTGTCTGAGATCCTCCAGCATCTTTAGGCGACGGTTAAAGACCTACCTCTTCCTAAAACACTTAAATTTGCACTTTCCAAGTTTGCTTTGTAGAAATCAAGAGTTATAGTCTGATTTATATTAAATTTATAATCTAGCGTACCAGTGCAGATTATTCATTGCTAGAGACTCAAAGCACTTTTGTACGTCGCTCTGGAGTAGGGCATCTGCTAAATGCCGCAAATGTAAATGTAATGTAAATGTAACAGTGGGGCATATTCAGGCTTTTCAATGGGGCATAAGCATATCTTTTACAAACCTCTTACAGGAGGGATGGCCAAATGACACACAGTAAGTTTATTAGGGTGTCAGTCTGTGGTAAGGATTAACACCAATCCACACCAGAACATGGCACCTGCTTTACACTGGAATTAAAGTGGCGGCCCTGGGCAGTGTAGAGGAGTGTACTGATGTGTTGACCATCCGAGTATACAGAATAAGAACTGGCATTGTGTGTGTGTGTGTGTGTGTGTGTGTGTGTGTGTGTGTGTGTGGATAAGAGAGACATTGAAATTGAAGGAATTCTGGTCTCGAATAAGGAGATCTCTCTCTTTGTCTGTGAAAACATAAAACCATCCATTTCAGCAACATGAGGAAGAAAGACGGGGAGATCGAGAGAGAGAAAGAGAGAGACAGACGAAAAGGTGGAGATAAAACCAGGGAACCGAGGGATGAGCAATACACTTGATGACGGGTTTGGCTCACACCTGCTCTCTTGCTCTGACACAGAATCCATTAAACACTGAGCAGTGTGAGAACTCCTGCATCTGAAAAGTGTGAAACTGCAAATAAACTCTGATACTTAGAAAACTTCAGCTTTGCTTTTTTCACAGCTACATTTTTTTGGCATCTGTCAGAAAAGACAGATGAGTAAAACTGACATTGACATACATACATATATACACACATACATACATACATTTGAACAAGAGAGAGAGAAAGAAAGAAGGAGAGAGGGGTGTTTTAATCAGCATTTTATCTGAATACGTTATTATTTAATCATTTAATATATTTAATTATTTAATGTAAGCAAATTTTACAAACAAAATTACAAGTTAAAAAAATTGTTAAAAGCTCAAATTTGCTTAAATGTAAATGAGATCATGTTGGTTTGTGAAAAAAATGTGATTTAAAAATATATACTTTATTTTATTAATTTGTTTTACTTTTTCACAAGTTTTAAGGTAATTTCTAAAAAGAAATGTCTGTAAATAAATTAAAAACCAATTTTAAGAAAATGTGCATTCCATTCTAAAAGTAAATCTCATCCCCTGCAAAACATTCTCCTCTGGGCTGATGTTTTTTCTCAAGAGGCGAAGTCATGTTTAGCATGGAGCTTCTTTCTGTTCACTAAAAGCAGCTCGGTGTGAATGTGATCCTGCTTTTTTATCCCTCTGCAGCTTTGCAGGATTTTAAGAGTCGTGTGAACAATAGTGCAATCAGAGAGCAAATCAGCAGCGACGTTTACGACACATCCGAAAATTGCAAATGACATTATGGCAGGAAAAAATGTAACAGACCAATCAAAAACCAGTGGGAGACGCTACTGCAGATCCACAGAGCAGAGCTTCAGGGAGCTGATGATGTCATTAATCACGTCTTCTGTACTGTAAAATGGTTTATTTATGACAGAGTGTGTGAAATGTTGTACCAATTAACAGAACATCTGAGAGTTCTGTCTTACACTCTATGGTATTTCGGAAGTATTGGCACCTTGGGAAAATAAGAATAAAAATGTATTTGTGGCAAATTATCTACAAAAAAAGAGATAATTTTTTTGAAATATGGATGCGAATGAACTTTCGCTGACACTCAACCTCTCTTGCTATCTGAGTAACCTGATTGTGAGAATGAGAGAGAGACTGAGTTGGTGATGAGAGAACTCACAGTGCAATCTTTTACTCCTGATTCTAATCAAGCTGTTAAATAATCACACGCTGATGAGGATCTGCTTCACTCTAAACAACCCCTGTGAGTGCATTTCTCCCTCTCACTTTCCCTCTCAGTCTTTTCTCAATATCCTCCCCCTCCTGTCTAAAATCAGATTATGATGTGATCATGTCATTCACCCAAAGCATGACCTGAATAAGAGCATTTAGACAGATATATTTCTCTCTCTCTCTCTCTCTCTCTCTCTCTCTCTCTCTCTCTCTCTCTCTCTCTCTCTCTCTCTCTCTTTTCTTTTCTGCACAGTGTGAACCTCTCACACCGAGAGAATGACCACACTGGAATGAAGAAAACAATGAAGAAAATTTCACTGAAAAAAATAAATTATTCAGACTCACCCTGCCAAGTAAAATTTAAATTAGATAGCTAAAGAAAGAGAGAGAAGAGGGCCCAAGAAGCTACAGTGGTCCCTCGATTTATCGCGTTCGAATCTCGTGGTCCCACTTTATCGCGATTTTCAATTTGGCACATAACTATTTTGCTTTGTGAATGGACACGATTTATTGGGGAAAATCTAAACTTATAGCGAATTGTTTATATGGAGGTTTATGTTGAGATAAGGTAATTTATTAATAAAAATATAATTATAAATTATAAAATGAAGTAAAATTATACATGTTTATACTGTACAGTATATCATATATTTACCGGAGACAAAGAACACGTTGTGTCGTTTGCGAAACCACGGTGCGTGGATGCTGAAATTCATAAGGAATAAGAAGCATGAAAAGAAAGTAGGTTTCCGCTTATTTATTGGTTTTAGTATCCTCTGATGTAAAAAAAAAAAAAAGTTGAAGACATACGTCACCAGATTTAGCTAATGAAATTAAAGAATGCAGTTACATGTATCTATAACCTTTTTTGATGTCATAGGACACTTCAACCATTAAACAAGCAGAGAAACTAAGCATAGGCCATGCTACAGTACTGCAATGTACAGTACTCACTATTCTTCTTTTTCTTCTTCTTTTTAGGGGTCGCCACAGTGGACCATCCGCCTCCAAACTACTCCGTCCTCTACATCTGCACCTTCCAAACCATCTACCCACATGTCCCCCCACCACATCCACAAACCTTTTTCCTGGTCTTCCCCCTTCCCTGCTCCTGGTGGCTCCATCCCCAGCACTCTCCCACCGATGCACCCAGTGTCCCCCCTCTACCAAGTACCTTTCTAGCTGTCTCCCTTATCACTTCTGAAGTAGTTGGAAATCATCCAGCACCTCTTCAACACCAAACCCCTGTCTGACCTATTCCCTGAACCTCACACTACAGTCTTTCTCCTTCAGTGTCCATCATCTAATTCTTTTTTCAGTCCTCACTCTCCTCCTCTTCTTCTTCACATCCAAAGCCATCCTACAGACCACCATCTGCTGCTGTCTAGCTACACTGTCCCCTGCCAACCCCTTACAGTCTTTAATCTCCTTCAGTTTGCATAGTCCACCTGTGTGCACCTTCCTCCACTCTTATACGTCACCCTATGCTCCTCCTTCTTCTTAAAATACCTATTCACTACTGCCATTTCCACCCTTTCAGCAAAACCTACCACCATTTGCCCTTCCACATTCCTCTCCCAAAGACCATACCTACCCATCACATCCTCATTACCTCTCTTCCCTTCATCAACATGGTCATTGAAGTCTGCCCCAATCACCAATCATTCTTTTCTAGGCACACCTTCTACCACTTCATCTAACTCACTCCAGAATTTTTTCTTCTCCTCCATCTCACAACCACTTGTGGAACATAGGCACTGATGACATTTGTCATCACCCCTTTAACTTCACTTTCATCACCCTATCAGAAACTCTCTTCACCTCTACTACACTCTTACTGTACTGTTCCTTCAGGATCACCCCTAGCCATTTCTCTTCTACCTCTGTCCCTTTACCAGTCATAGTACCAACATTTAAATGCCCACCATAACCTCCAATCTCCTACACTTCTCACTTCTTCACTTCTTTCCCTGCTGTCTATGTAGACATCTTCCTCCTCTCCTTCTCCTCCTTCGGCCAACAGTAGCCCAATTTCCACTGGTACCCTGTTGGCTAACAATACCTGTGGCAGTTGTTGTTAACCCGGGCCTCGACCAGTCCGGTATGAAATTCTGATTGCTGATCCGCATATTCGATTTGGCACATGTTTTACGCTGGATCCCCTTCCTAACGCAACCCTCCACATTTATCCGGGCTTGGAACCAGCAATAAGAGTGCACTGGCTTGTGCAACCCTAATGGCTGGGTTACTGTACAGTACTTACTATAAATGTGATATTTCTACGAATTTACATAAATTTCATCTCGATATATTCTTTCAAATGTTCTGTGTGTGTTTAAAGAGTGTGGAAGGATGATTTATGGCATGATTTAAGGGTGGTGTCCATATATCGCGGAAATTCTTTTTTTTCTGTGGTCGGTTTTGGCACGTAACTACCGCGATAAACGGGGGACGACTGTATATAAAGATACCCCTGCCCACCAAGTTTAATTCTTCAGGCGCTTTGAAAGAGAATAAGATTTTTATTATTATTAGTAGTAGTAGTAATAATATTAATCATCATAATTTCAAATTAAATATATTTTATGAACAGATTTCTTTGGCTTTATTCTTAAAATAAATGAATAAATAAACCACAAAACAGCCATTTCATCAACGTAGTCTCATCCTTGTTTCATCAGAATCTCAGAAAGAGAATCATTAGCACTGCTTTTCTTCATTCAGGATATATTTACTTCCTAAAAAGTCAATTTGTGTGGCATGTAATCACAATCAGCCTGTAAGAGGAGGCAATCATCAGACTCATGGAGAAGTTAAAGACGAAAACAGAAGAGAGAAAGAGAGAGAGAGAGATAGAGAGAGTAAAGTAAGGAGGAGAAAAAGACAAAAATGAGAGGCAGATTGACAGATAGAGAGTGAGACAGAAACAGACTGACAAAAGCAGAGTCAGAAAGAGGAAAAGGGACAAGTAGGGACAGAAAAAGAGAGAGAATCAGCAAATAAAATATACAGAGAGAGAGAGAGAGAGAGAGAGAGAGAGAGAGAGAGAGAGAGAGAGAGATATCTCTGTGGAGAGGAGCAGATGTGAGATGTTCCACCAGTTTTCTCATTTTGTTCTCTTCCAGCTGCGTCCTAGTTTCCTCACTAATCACTCTGATCACTAGAGTACAGGCGTGTGTGTGTGTGTGTGTGTGTGTGTGTGTGTGTGTGCATGCGTGTGCACGGGTACAAAGCAAAGCTCAAAATCAATCTGAAAAGGAAAAAACACTTTTCCATGACTCACACACACACACACACACACACACACACACACTTCTCCATTTGCATCCCTGACTGCTAGTTAGCAAAGCATTAATTAGCCCATCTGTTCTGTTCGGCTCCAAATGACCCGTTTTATTATTTTATAATATTTTTTAAAAGTGGAAACTTGGTGTCAGGTTCATGCTTTTAATTACAATTTATATTTATAAAAATTCTGGAAATGTTTCAACTAAAAACATACCACAGACTTTTATAACTTTATTCTATAAGTTGTTTGAATTAATTTTATATCTACTTGTAAGTTCTGAGTCAATAAATTATGGAATTTGGACAGTCATTTTTTAAACGGAATGTTTTGAATAAAATAAGCAAATGTAATGCTAAGTGTTGAATATAAATGAATTATATGTAAGTGATAATCCAGGGCTAGGTGTGTGGTACATGATGTGACTGCACAGTGTGGAGGTGGAGGCCTGAAATTAAGTGAAGAGCATTAGAATGGTGTAAGGCCTAACTCACACTTGAATGAATTGTCACTTTATATCACTTGTCAGCATTGACAAGTTAAAACTGTCATTGAAGTTTGCAGTACAAAACTGACTGAATGGATCAAAATAACACTTCATTTTCTTTACTTAGTTTAAATATGGCTCATTAGATCTTGAATTCTGCTGCAAGAAAATCACACACAAAGATAATGTTGTGGCATAAGATTACATTTATTTATATGAGTTTAAATAAATAGTTATTAGAGACCGACCAACAGACAGAGAGACAGAGAGAGAGTGTGTGTTTGTATGTGTGTGAATAAAGCTGTTGGTGTTACTGCTTGGTGCCATTTCCTTTGTTTCTCATTTCAACATTTTCTTCTCTAGTTCATCAAATTTACCTTGTGCCTTGTACCTTGTGCCTCAACCCAATTTTTAAAACAACTGTATACACTGTATCTTCTTCTTCTTCTTTCGGCTGCTCCCATTAGGGGTCGCCACAGCGGATCATCCGTCTCCATACCACCCTGTCCTCTACATCTGCCTCTTTTACACCAACTACCTGCATGTCTTCCCTCACCACATCCATGAACCTCCTCCTTGGCCTTTCTCTTTTCCTCCTACCTGGTGGCTCCATCCTCAGCATTCTCCTACCAATATAATTCATGTCCCTCCTCTGCACATGTCCAAACCATCTCAATCTCGCCTCCCTCACCTTGTCACCAAAACATCCTACATGCTCTCTAATAAACTCATTTCTAATCTTATCCATCCTTGTCACTCCCAACGCAAACCTCAACATCTTCAACTGTATACACTATATAATTATTTTTTTATTTTCCTCGGGGAAAGTAAAATAAAGGATTTTAGCACATTGTGATGGTACCAATATTTAGCTAGTTTCCTAACTTTAGCGTGCATTTTTTTAAATAAGACATTAATGGTAAAAGTTGAAATCTAACAAAAATAGCAAAGTGTTTTGTGGTAAGGTAAAATCTTTACTAAAAAAATTAGTGTGTCAAGCACAAGAATCAATATAATACTAAAAATAATAACCACTGACATTGAAGCTACACTCTTATGCAACTGGACTTCCCCGAACAAAGTTCCAGAACAAAGTGAAGTCCCGGCGAGGGCTAAACTGTGCATGCTTAATGTTAAAATGTAGGTTTTTTTTTTTATTTGATCTAAATTGTTTAATGTGAAAAAGCTTATCTTGTTGACCCAAAATTACAAATGATATAAACAATGAGTGTTCATTATATGTTCATAAAAATTCGACTAATTCATTCTTATGAAATACAATATTATTAATTCACCATATAATCAAGCAGAAATCATCCACTTAGCCCAGTAAGACAATAGGGAAATGTGTCTCACTTTGTATGAAACAACAACTGTACTGTGGTTTCAGATGTTAATAAGCAGCACATTCTCATAGAATGCTGATTACACTGACTGCAAATTACTTGTGCAATCAAAATGAAATTTTGAAATTACAAATGAACTTCCAGCCAATCACAATTCAGTATTCACACTGACCTGGGTATAAGTTTAAAGCTCTGTTCCACTAAATGCTAATTCCAGATGTATTAATTATCCAAAAGGATCTTATATATGCGCTGTATGTGTGTGTATAATCATGACCATAAAGTCTGATTTACTTGAAAGGTGTAGGATTAGATTATAAAGAGTAATCATTTCTTATGTAGCTGTGCAATTTCCTTTTTTTTATTCCTGTGGCGTAAATGCGGCTTTCAAAACCCCAGCGTGAGTATAATCTCACCCGATTGTAATTCTGACACAAGCACAACTGATTTTTTTCCCCCTGATCACAAGGCATCCGAGGGGTGCAAAACGTCTGTAATTTGCAAATCTGTGCAACAATGAATGCCTGATTCGGAGCCTCGAATAAGAGCCGTGTCTTTTTCCAGGCGGCTAAAAAAATGAAATGATAAATAAACCTTTCATTTTTAAAGGTTTATATTAATGCACTCGTACAAATACTTTATCGTTTCTATAGTAACAAATCGTTCACACAGACATGCAGAGCACACACTGCACTGATAATAAACGTAATGTGTAATCGTAGATATGGTGACGATTTGCTAAAAGCAAAGAAATTAAAGTAAGGAGAGCTTTACATTTATGCACTATGTATGGGAGGAGTCTTCAACGACAGAGCTTTGTGTAAGATTTACACTTCTTATTGTTTTTTGTGGTTCCCAGCAACATTTATTTATTTTGCCTTATTAAGCTGAGAGAATAAAGAGAAGCTGGTGAGGGAACAAGTGTTTATAGCTGCTATAATATTTACCTTCTACTGAAACACAGCTTTAAACTTGTAACACATTTACACATAGGTCAGTGTGAGTAATTGTTGTGCATTTGGCTTGAAGTTCTAGTGTGAGTTCAGAGTGTTGAGCACACAGGTAGTTTGCAGTCTGTGTAATCAGTGATGAATATGCTACTTATATACAAGGTCTGACATTTTGCTAAGAGAAATTGTTGCTCGGTTGATGCTCAGTTGCTCAGTTGATGCGGTGTAGGAGGAAACCTTTTTTTCTATTTAAATAATAATGATTAAATCATTATTTTACAAAAGCATGTCATTCATTTTAACTTTTGTTTACATACCTTTATTTTGAAAGCTGTCAACAATGCACACATTATGTATTACATACTATTACTTCATAAATCATTAATTTAACAGAATAATGAAGGAACATTTGCTAAATTGTAGTGAATATTCTGAATATAACCTATAATCATCTAGACATGATTATAGCAAATTGCTAAATTTTAACTTAGTAAATTCTGCACTTTATGTTTTTAAATATTAAATATTGGCACCCAACAGTTAAACCCTATAAGCATAGAAGAATAGCAGGGAAAAAACTAATTTATTTGGCTATTCGTGTTTCATTTAGTGATGTTTGTGTTACAGGTTTAATAATAATTACAGCGTTTAATGGCGAAAATAATCTGTCATTAATGATCTATTCATGTGTATATAATACAAATTCATATCATGTGTTCAAGTCTGGTGTCCACCTAACCGCACTGATATTGTCCAAAACCAGGCCGAAATTCAGCACCATAGGATCTTTGATGTCCACTGACATGGTTTTGGTTTGCGGCAGATTGCGTAAAAATCGTGTAACGTCGGCTGGCAGAAACAAGTGCCCCATCTGCAGCATGTGAGGAGGAATGTAGGGAGGGAATTGGAGCGAATTGGCTGAAGTGGAAAACGGGATCATGAGTTTCTTCAGGAGTGTGGGCCAGGTTCATCATCTCATCATCTCATTACTCTCTCTCTCTCTCTCTCTCTCTCTCTCTCTCTTTCTCTCTCCTGCTCTTCCTTGGTGGTAGTTTAATCCTACTGTGTGTGTGTGTGTGTGTGTGTGTGTGTGTGTGTGTGTGTGTGTGTGTGTGTGTGTGTGTGTGTGTGTGTGTGTGTGTGTGTGTGTGTGTGTGTGTGTGTGTGTGTGTGTGTGTGTGTGTGTGTGTGTGTGTGTGTGTAGAAACTAGTAAACAAGACAGTAGGAACTCAGTGAAAGCCCAACAAGACTGAGGCTCACAAATGCAGTATTAGTAGTCTAGTGTCTAAACATTAAACAAGGCTGATGATTTAGAGAGCTACCACATACCTGTAACTGATTTACATTAATTGTAAAGTCACAGTAACAATAACAATTATACAGAATTATCCAGAACATCAACATTTTTCACAGATATGTTTATAAAATCATAAAAATATATATATATGGCAAACATTACAGTACAGTACAATAAAGTATTTACACTAGCTTTATCAACTAGCTATATTCCACACAACATAAATAATGGTATTATTTAGGTATTATCCATTTGCTAATAAGAAAAAACATCAAATGCAACCATATTTTAGTATATTATAATGACTAAAGGGTTGATTATGCTTTATCACACAAACCCATCATTGATCAATCGCAGTGTGTTCTCTGTAAAATTCTCTGTAAAATATAATTGAAATAAAGTTTAGTTAGTAGTACATTAACTAGGTTATGTAGGTTATTGTAAGTTAATCTGCTTAACTCCATGTAAATTTTTATAAACACGTTAAACAAATGAAAAATATTCAGTTTATTTTTGGAAATACGTGCAAAAAACACATCTAGCAAACTAGCAAACTAGCATGGATACCTAATTAACGCTTACCAAGCGAAGAACTTTAGATTTACAGTATTTTGATTAATGTGAAGATCTCAAACACAAACTTTGCTAGAATTTCTGTCATTCGTTCATTTGGAAAGCTGGATGATAGACATATGAGCATTCTGTTGTGTGCTTAGATTTAATTTCTTTTCTCTCTTTTACACTTGTATGTGAGATACACCCAAAGCAGTGGAGACAGAAAGTAATCTGTCATCCAATCCCACGTTTTGAGGAGATTAATTGTCCCTCATGGATAAAATGGAGGGAGTTAAGCGATGTGGCTTTAATCCTGTGAATATTTCGTAACTGCTGTAAAATAAAATAAGCAGGTGTGCAAAGTTACAATATAATGAATTATGTTTTTTCTTTTATTTATTTAATGACAGTGTCTGTTTACATGCCTATGCGAGAAAGAAAGAAAGAAAGAAAGAAAGAAAGAAAGAAAGAAAGAAAGAAAGAAAGAAAGAATTTCAAATAAATTGATTGATTTACTTTTGATAAAACATTTATTAGCAATATATATATATATATATATATATATATATATATATATATATATATATATATATATATATATATATATATATATGATCTTCTGCAGATCTTCTCCACCACTTCACCACAGTCAGGTGAAGACGGGGTCAGAGATAGAAGCAAGTGCAGGATCTTTATTTTTATAACACCCAAACAAACCTAATAAAGTCAAACAAGGTTAAAAAACAAGTGAAAATAAATAGCTTGCAGATGCAAACATATCTTTATCTATGAAAGTAAGAAACCTTAGAGCTTTAAGTGCGAAACTAATCAAGATAAAACATGAAGCAGGTAAATGTGTTCTCAGAAGGCCAATAGCATGTGATATGCTCATGTGATCTAAAGTCCCAAGCAGCCATATTGTGAGGTTGTGACGAACCAGCTATTGAATCTGAAGTAATCGAATCATCCGTCATATTCCAAAAAAAAGAGCCAGCTGTAACAAGGTTACAGAAATAACGTTGCTGTGGCATGCTGAAGAAAATGCTCTGAAACACAGCCTGGATTTTACAGTTTGTTTTTAGAAAATTGCTTATGCAACTTCCAGGTTAAGACAAAAACTACCAATGTATTATTTTAACATTCTTACTAAAAACTAAAATTGTCAATCTACAACCATAGTCATGTTTATTAACATTGTTCTATTTATTGTACAAATATAACATACAACATACATATGTACCAAATTTTCAGTTTACCTGAATATTCCAGCCATATGTGGTTCTGCCCTAAATTGTTAGCACAAATTCAGAGGCATGCAATTGTTTGGGATGTCTCTTTACTTTAATTAGGAGACTCAAACCGGTTTTAGCATGACAATACCTGGCAGTTCCTTTATATAGTTCACATGGGTTGGAGTGGAAGATCTTAAGTGGCCGGCTATAGAGCTCTGACCTTGACCTTATTGAACACATTTGGGATAAATTGGAACATTGACCGGACCCCAGGCCTCCTTACCCTTCATCGATACCTGATTTATAGGATTACACGTACATGATGGATGGATGGATGGATGGATGGATGGATGGATGGATGGATGGATGGATGGATAGATAGATAGATAGATAGATAGATAGATAGATAGATAGATAGATAGATAGATAGATAGATAGATAGATAGATAGATACTTTACTCATCCCAATAGGAAATTTACAAGTAAAATTCAAATAAAATGCTGAAATATAATACAATTCTAAAAATAATGAATGGTTGAAATGTTTTGTCTTTTAAGTTTTTTATTTGTTAGCTTGTAAATCCTCCATCAGCCATTCAGAACTGTGGAGAGATTACCATTCTTTATGATTTCAAGCACAAACCTCTTCTCTCATGTTGGATTTTAATTTTGTATGTTTATTGTTTTATATAATACATAAACATGAGCTTAAATAATCAGTGTAATAAAAATGTTTATAAAAATGTGTCCAAAATTTTTTATAAAAATGTGCCCCAAATTTTTATATAACTGCATTTTCATTGTATAGCAGCATTATGTCCACATGCAAACTTGTAATTGTGCATGTGTGTGTGTGTGTGTGTGTGTGTGTGTGTGTGTGTGTGTGTGTGTGTGTGTGTAGAAGGTGTAGAAGGTGTTTTTTTCCTCAGCAGGGTGTGTGTGAGCAGACTGAGATTAGTCTCCTCCGTCTCCATCTCAGCAGGTCTGATCTGAGTGCATTGACACAACGGAGTGGAAGGAAAAAAATGCACAGCAAATCTGCCTCCCTGACCAGAATTTAATTAGTGAACATACGGCGCTGCAGTCGGACGTTTCAAAATCGAAAATAACACCGCCTGTTTTTTTCCCTTCTCTCCTACAATGCAGCTTGTGGTCAAAAATGTATCCCTGTGTTTATGAACAGTAACTCATGATAAATGCTTTAAGGCACTAATAATATTGCAATATTTTGAATAGATCGCTGGATACCGTATCTCTATGCAGTGGTGGAACAAGTGCTGGCCAACTTGAGGTTATGCATTTAGTCTATCAGACCAGAGGCGTGAAGCTTATAGTTGTTTAAGCTTTTCAACTTCTTCAACTTGTCTGTGCAACGTGTTCAATGTGTGCTTTACATTAGCTTTCTCATTAGTGAACTAGCAAACCAACAAGCTAGTAAATTCAAGAAGGGACATTTCCTTTACTTTGATAGATTGGATTTGGGGTTCACACACAGTGCATTTGAAATAGAATCGCAAACTAATTTGGAACCTCAATGGAACACCATTTGAGTTTATTTCTGTCAAAAAACCAAGAATTACAAAAAAAGAAATGGTTTCATGTCTAAAAAGAAGAACAAAAAACCCCCCACTAAACACACATTTTGTTTTAATATAATGAAATGTAGTTCTAATATAGTGAAATATAATGAATGATTAATTACATTTTATTTCATATTAGAAAAATTGTTGATTGCAAAAAAAAAACAATTAATGTATAATGTTTGCAGTTTTTGAAAGTCAACCTCAGTCAAATAAAAGAACATTTATTTTTTTAAGCCTTTTATTAAAATTTTTTGGTGAAAATCAAATAATCTTTAATTTCAAACCTATGTGTCTTATGCCTCTTAAGACAGTATTAGGTTGTGTTTAGTGGAATTCTAAGGTCATTATTTCTCACACTATACAACAAACAATAAAATCTCCAATTCTACAACAGACTGTGTAATAGTGTTCGCCATGTTGGATTATATGATGAAGAGCCCCTAACAATAGAACTGGGATTAATGCAATGACTTTCTAACATTCACCTGTAGGCTCCACTACGTATGTAATTAAAATTTAAACCTCCACTTTATCTTCACTTACGTTCTCTGTTTTGCCAGGAAGGTAAGACTAAATCGAAAAGCTTGAGTGCCAAAACAACACAATCTATATGTGAAAAAATATTCATGAGTTTATTTGCATATGCCTAACTCTTCACCTAACAGAGTGAAGCTAATTTGCATAAGGGGTGGGGTTTACACACAGCTAAGATACTTTATGAGGAGGAAATGTTACTTCTATCAACATTGTATCAGGAAAATTTTCACATGAAACATTAAACCACTTGCATTTTACAGATTTGTGCTCACAGTTGATGGCAGAGATTGGCATCAATAATTTTAATTCCGGGGCATTAAAATGCTAGATTTGCAGCTCCTGAGTTCCTAGATACAAAATCTTGGATTGTTTCTACTACCTACTTACTCTTTGCCTTTGTTTTGTGAATGTTTTTGTAAATCTTGATTATTATTTAACCTTACTCACACTCCCTACAGTTTGTTACAGCAATAATTACAATAACAGTTAATCTGACTAATATTTTATTAAAAACACTTTTTATATCTTACTTGGTCAATAAAGCTGAATCAGATTTACAGTGTCCTGAAATGATCCCAAATATCCAAAAGTCCATTTCCCCAAAAATAATAAACTGTGTGCATGCAAGAGTTTTTTTGCTGTGCTCGGGATATTTTGGGGCAGTTTTGCAGCTCCAGCATGATTTTTGATGATTTAGGTACAGATAGTATTACAAGTGTGTGCGTGCGTGTGTGTGTGTGTGTGTGTGTGTGTGTGTGTGTGTGTGTGTGTGTGTGTGTGTGTGTGTGTGTTTGTCCGTGCGTGCATGTGCATGTGCCCGTGTGCATCTGCTTCTCATTTGCTCTGAAGGTCAAGAGCGTGTCTGGATGCTGAAGAGGGTTTTTTTCTTCTCCCATTTCCTCGAGGCTTTCTCTCTCTCTCTCTCTCTCTCTCTCTCTCTCTCTCTCTCCCTTCACTGCCATGACAACAAAACCTTTCTGTCATTCATCCTAAAACACACACTTAGTGAACAAATCTCACTCGGCATCACCTAATTACCTTCTTGTGTAAATGCAGTTCACATTAGCACACATCTGCATGAGGCTTCAGTGGAGAAAAATCTGTTTAGACCCACTTTAGGCATGTGAGGGGATTTTTCATCCTTGATTGATGATGAGATTTGAGATCAAATTCATTTAATGTTACGATTAATCACTATATGATGTGATTTGGTTCTGGACTGAAAACGATGAAATAACCCCTTGCTCTTTTTATCAAACGATGAGGTTGAGGTGAAGGGGGTGCCATTACTTTGTTTAACACACCATAGTGAGCTGTGTAGATAAACTGATATTTATAAAGTTATATATCAACTGACTTGATATATATATATATATATATATATATATATATATATATATTGTCAAATGTATCAGAACAATCTGATATAGACCTTCGGAAAATGAAGAACCCTGCAGAGTCTGCAGGTCTGTAGATTCTGCAGAGGATTCTTGAACAGAAGAAATTTAGGGTTAATGTTAGGGTTTCCATAAAATTTCCACTCAGAACATTTAAACAGAGTGGTTTTTAAATTAAATTAAATTTGAAGTCCAATCTATTTAGAAGAAAACCATCTTTTTACAATTTTACATTTTACATACTAAAATCTTTCAGGATTTAAAATTGTTAGCTCATAGTACTTGGTACACTGGTAAAAACCATGTTAAGAACCTTTTTAAGCGATTTACAGGGATTATTGGTTAATTAAGGCATCTTTCAAACTCTAGATTTTTGCTTATTGTTTTTTATTTAAACCAGGAATTAATTCAGAAGAAAATCATGAGCAACAGTTACTTTCCCAGGTTACTGTCATGACAATGTGTGTTTATAGAATTTATTAGTTCATTGGATAATTAAGGGTTTTTAGCCAGTTCTGCTTAGACCAACTCTGAATGTTAAACTCCTGACAGGTGCTGGATATCAAGAAAAAAATAATGAACACAATAAATAACACACACACACACACACACACAAACACACACACAACCATAAGGAGAGAGAGAGAGAGAGAGAGAGAGAGAGAGAGAGAGAGAGAGATTCTTCAAGGTCTCTTTAAGGGTTCAATGGAGTCCCTTTAGCTTTGAATTCCATTCTATTCTGACAGGACAACATTGTTCAAGGGTTCTCTACAGGAATTTTAAGGGTTCCCACAGAGAGACGAAGAACCCCTTAGAAGTGTACAAGGTCAGTTCAGTTAATCTACATATTTGTGCCGCAAGATACCCTGGTCAGATTTACATTTGAAGAAAAACATTTTCTGGGACTTTGTCTGAGGCTTTGCCGCCCTCTAGTGGCGCTACATGACTCAAGCCTCATGCGGAAAATAAGTGTATAGGGTCGTATCCTGAATCACATGCTAAAGTCTGATATTTTGTAAATGCCTATGAAAAAAAATACAGAGAAAAAAGAATACTTCTACTGTATTGTAATGTATTTTCTTAAACTGCACTGTATATCTCTACTGTACTGTCTTCTTCTTCTTTCGGCTGCTCCCATTAGGGGTCGCCACAGCAGATCATCCGTCTCCATACTATCCTTTTACATCTGCCCTTTTAAACCGACTACCTGCATGTCGGTTTGCAGATACCCTTCTATCACACATTCTTCTTAAAAACTCCACTGCCATCTCTCCTAAACATCTCCATGCTTCTACAGGTATGTCATCTGGGCCAACCAACTTTCCACTCTTCATCCTCTTAATCGCTGCTCTTACTCCTCCTTACTAATCCTATCCACTTCCTGATTCACCATCTCCACATCATCCACCCTTCTCTCTCTCATTTTCCTCATTCATTAGCTGCTCAAAATACTCCCTCCATCTTCTCAACACACTCTCCTCACTAGGCAACACATTTCCATCTCCATCCTTTATTGTTCTAACTCAAACACATCCTTCTCAGCTCAGTCTGTCTGCCTGGCCGATCGGTACAAATCCTCTTCTCCTTCCTTAGTATCTCATCACTTTTGCAGTAGTTGCCCAGTCACTCACCACCTCTTCAAAATCTTACTCTACAGTTTTCCTCCTTTAGTTTTTACCACCCTATTCTTTTTTCAGTCCTCATACTCCTTTTTTTATTCTTCACCTCCAAAACTATCCTACAGACCACCATCCGATGCTGTCTAGCTACACTGTTCCCTGCCAACACCTCACAGTCTCCAATCTTTTCAGGTTGCTTCTCCTGCATGGCAAACATCCTTTTAGCAAAATCTACCACCATTTGCCCTTCTACATTCCTTTTCTCAAAGCCATACCTACCCATCACTTCCGCATCAGCTCTGTTCGCTTCACCAACATGCTCATTGAAGTCTGCCCCGATCACCAATCTTTCGTTCTCATTTTCCACCACTTCATCTAACTCACTCGAGAATTCTTCCTTCTCCTCCATCTCACAACCCACTTGTGGAGCATCAGCACTGATGACATTTATCACCCCTTCAACTTCCAGCTTCACATTCATCACGCTATCAGAAACTTTCTTCACCTTCACTACACTCTTACTGTACTCTTCCTTCAGAATCACCCCTACACCATTTCTCTTTCCATCTACACCATGCTAGGACAGTTCAAACCCACCTCTAATTTTTCTGGCCTTACTCCCTTTTCACTTGGTCTCCTGAACCGTTCTCTGCTCAATTATATAAGCTAACTCTCTCCCTTTACCATTCATAGTACCAACATTTAAAGCACCAATACTAACCTCCTCTCTTCTCCACTTCTCCTTTTGCTGCTGTCTCTGTAACGTCTTGCTCCTCTCCTTCTCCTCCTTCGGGCAACAGTAGCCTAATTTCCACCGGTACCCTGTTGGCTAACAATACCTGTGGCGGTTTTAGTAACCCGAGCTTTGACTGATCCAGTATAAATCTGGCTATACAGTAACGAGCCTCTAATGACAGATCTGCGATTAAAGACTTTAATATTTTTGGAATGTTATGTTACTAGTTACATTATTCAGTGTGAGCCAAAAAATCAGCTTATAAAGCTTTATGTGAACACAAACATATTAAATATTTTCTGTCAATTAGCATGCTTTATTTCTGTTCCACCACTGCTGCTAGAGTATTAGCGATTTTAGAAGAGTGTCACTGCAGCACTCTGAGATTTGAAATAATGTGAAACTAAATAATAAATAATTTAAACGAATGACATTGTAAGTTCTTATACTGCCAAACGCAAATCACAACCAAAGAAATTTATGATGAAAAGACATGTAAAAGCCGGCTTCAACTAACTTTAATCGTATGTTAATTTCAAGACTTCAGGCTTTAATTTCAATCCTCATTCTCTTAGACAAATCTTCTACCAATACAACTGCTAATTCCTACTGTTATCTAAGTTAGCTAAAATTGGTTTTATCTAATCTCAGACATGATTGCTCTAGAGATTATTTATTCATTAAGCACTAGACGAGATGATCGTATCCCTGCCTGAAATTAGCTTTCAAAGAATTGTTAAAAGTATGCTTTCAAGGCGTTTGTTGCGTTTCAGAGAAGTTTAAGCATCTAAACATGAAACTTTCAATAACACCGTTACTTTAAAGCTGCAATACTTGGGTTTGACCACCAGCTGGCAGTGTATTACTGCTAAACCAAACTCAGGCAGAATAATAATGATGGACAGCCACTTGAGCCAATTCTCACTAATAGGGGCGGGGTTTACTGTGACACACACTGTCTCTCTCACACACGTACACACACACATGTATTGCATGTTTTTTAGACACACTTAAACACTTATTTTGTATACTACACACAGACACACACAAACACATACACACAGTGTATATTACAGATAAACATTATCTCATAAACACACTAATTGGGTAAACTAGAGACACACCCAAGCTCATAAACACACTTGTACTGTGCACACACACACACACACACACACACACACACACACACACACACATTTACACACCGTAATTGCACACATACATTTAAATAAGCTCAAATGTTTATAAGTTACAATACTTGGGTTTGACCACCAGCTGGCAGTGTGTTACTGCTAAACCAAACTCAGGCAGAATAATAATGATGGACAGCCACTTGAACCAATTCTTACTAATAGGGGCGGGGTTTACTGTGACACACACTGTCTCTCTCACACACGTACACACACACATGTATTGCATGTTTTTAGACACACTTAAACACTTATTTTGTATACTACACACAGACACACACAAACACATACACACAGTGTATATTACAGATAAACATTATCTCATAAACACACTAATTGGGTAAACTAGAGACACACCCAAGCTCATAAACACACTTGTACTGTGCACACACACACACACACACACACACACACACACACACACACACACACACACATTTACACCGTAATTGCACATACATTTAAATAAGCTCAAATGTTTATAAGTTACAATACTTGGGTTTGACCACCAGCTGGCAGTGTGTTACTGCTAAACCAAACTCAGGCAGAATAATAATGATGGACAGCCACTTGAACCAATTCTTACTAATAGGGGCGGGGTTTACTGTGACACACACTGTCTCTCTCACACACGTACACACACACACATGTATTGCATGTAATGTACTGCATGTTTTGCAGACACACTCAATTATTTTGTATACCACACACACACACACACACACACACACACACACACACACACACACACACACACACAGTGTATATTACAGATAAACACTATCTCATAAACACACTAATTGGGTATACTAGAGACACACCCAAGCTCATAAACACACTTGTACTGTGTAGTGTGTGGTTTTTTTATACTGCTGAAACATACGCATGTGCACACACACACACACACACACACACACACACACACACACACACACACACACACACACACAGTAATTGCAAACACACCTTTATATATGCTCAAATGTTTATATTAGATACATACATAATCTCAGAACCCACATTCATATACTGCAGACACACTCAGATTAACACTCATTGTGTTCCCCAGTCCCAAAACTAATTGTGCATATCACACACACACACACACACACACACACACACACACACACACACACACACACACACACACGGACATGAACACACATTCGGACGCACAATCTTATAAACACTTTGTATACACACTCAAGCTCTTTGCAGCTCTTTGAATGGTGTGTGTGTGTGTTTGTGTGTGTGGACTCCATGTTTGACTGATTCCACTGTGTAGTCCTGTTACCGTGGTGATCATAGAACCCCCCATCTTAGCATTCCAAGCACTCTGATTGGCTGCAATCCTGTCAGAGACATATTGGACTTGTCCAATAGGGGTTGAGCAGCACTGGTGCAGTTGCTATGGGCAGTGT